>NW_010223752.1:16710-22928 GCF_000690775.1 Eurypyga helias | reverse complement strand
CAGCAGGAGCCATCTGAAGAGCCCTGAAAACATGAGGGTAACCGCACAGTGGGGACCCCCCATGCACACATTCTTTCTTAATTTACCTGGGGCTCAGGACGGCTCCTTCTCATTACTGAGACAAATGAAAAGGGCTCGCTTCGGTGCGGGTAGCAGTACCAAAACCAACCGCACTTTCTGCATTCTTCCTTTCTTCTCTAATCAGCCAGCCTTTCCAAACCACAAAGCCAGCTGACACAGGGCGCAGAATTATTCCTTCTTGCGTGAATAGAAATTTGTGATACAGCCTGGATGTTACCAGCTTGCATTTGCTTAGTCGCACATTGTTTGTGACAAATCAAAGAGGCTAGCAGTAATGAGGAGAAGGTGGTATAAATCGAGTAATGGCATAACTGAACTGTTTGCAAACTCTGTGTGTTGCATATCCATGGGAATAAAAATGCAGGTAAAGAAAAGGTTTAGCTAGCTAACAGGAAAACAGTAGGAAAAATCAGAGCGAACATTCTCTAAAAAAAAAAAGTATATATATATATATACATATATAGTGTTACTGTGTATAGGCTATTCTTACTGTTTTGAGGCCAGACATGGATCCCTTTACTTGAAGGAATTAATTTACATTAAAAAAAGAATCATGCTTTATTTGCACTGTTTGCAAAGTATGAAGTATGGCTTCATGTAGCTGAGGGTGGAAACATGCCTGGCTGCCGAGTGTTCCCTCCAGCTCTCCTTGCATAGGTTGAAACATTTGGACTTCTCAGGTCATGTCCCAGAGGCTGTAGCATTGAGAAAAGCCCTTCAAGAATGAGTTTTCCTCAGAAAAGTGTGGGTGGGCAGGAAAGGACTATCAGCTCTGCAGAGGTACAACTTCTTGTGTCCCCTCAAAGTGATTCCCACTTGGAATTTAGCCAGGAACCTGAGGGTCCATACTGCCACAAGGAAAAAGAGCTGCTGAAGGACTGGGCAAGAGGTTTTTGTGCTGAGTGATTGTAGGAAAGAGGTAACATTTCAGCTAGAAAGTAGAATGAGGCCTTGACTTTCCTGGAGAGTCATATTAAACATTACGGTAATTCTTGGGAGAGTTGGGAAGTGTAAGTAGTTACTTTAAGTTCTAAAGACTTTTTTGTAGTAAGATAGAACAGCAGCTTTGTTTGTATCAGCTGAACAACATTTAACTAAATTTGACATAATTAAGCCAATTAAATCCCTTCTGTCCACTTAACTGCAGCTTATTTCACTTTTAAACAGTTGCTACTCATGCTTTTTTAAACTGAGCAAAAGCAAATTTTCTGTCTCAGCAGACTCTATAGCTGTATCATATTCACAGGTAGGCAGGTACAGCAGGTCCCAGGAAACCCTCCGGTTACACTGGCTGTGCCCTCCCTGCTGCTTTCGTTGAATAAATAAGCATAATGTACAAAGATTAATTGTTGGATTTCTGGCAGACTGGATCTTGAGTGACTGAAGATTCACTCTAGCTACTGAGGAGATATAAGGGGCAATGCCCTACAGCAAGTATTGAGCAACCAGTGCAAGGACAGACGTTAGCTCTCTCACAGCTGTATGTGCAACACCTGCTGTAGGCTGCAGCAAAACTGCAAGGGCCTGAAAAATACAAATAACTAATAATTGCACAATAAAATTTACGTGGAGATGTGGTGTTTAAGAGGTTTGCTGGATGAAGAGTGGCAGAGTGACATTACTGGGGCCAGTAGTGTGCGGTGTTTTGCTCTCTATCTACTGTACAACATTAAGAGAAAAACAAGCGATAGATACTGTGTCAGGTTAAGCTTTGTGACTTCATCCACCTCTGGAAGAAGTGAAATTAAAACCAAAATCTGGAGCAGCCAATCATGCTATGCTGAACTGTACCACAGAGTGCTAAGAATGGGACGAGGTCTCTGAAGAACCTGAAAAATTGTATTTCCTAAAGTGTTGTCGCAAATCTGGGGACTCCAAGTGAATAATAATGCACAGATCAGACAGAAGCTTTATTAATGCTGATCACAGTGAGCAAACATTCGGCCAGAATCACCCCCTCTTCTCCCCTGTTCTTTGCTAAGTGGTTGCAGACACCCAACCTATATGCTGTTTCAGGAAAGAAAAAAAAGGTGAGGAAAATAATATAATGTTAACAAAGTCCAACCCTGGGAGGGATGGACTCTTTAACTATCTTGCTGACTGCCACAATTTGAAGAAGGAATCAAACAGTAAATGATGTGACAATATGGAGAGAAGGATCTTGGTGAACTCTATACTGGCACACCCAGTATTATCTTAGCTCAGAGTGAGGAGGTAGAAACAGTCAGAGACTGTTAGGTTTTAGTCAAAAGGAGTGTTCTTTTAGTTAGAATAAACCTCTTAGACAAACCTGCCAAATCTTAACTATTAATAAATTTACCATCACAGTATGACTGAATATGGACAGACAGAAAGAGCTGTAAGGACACCAAAACTATTGCAGATGGTATTTTGTTCAAATCCTAAGAAGTGTGGACAACTTTTCCCATCTAAGGTGGTTTTATAGGTGTGTGATTGATCCCATAATGAGTCAAGGTGAGAGGACAGTGGGGATACCAGAGGCACTGAGAAGGGAACAAAGTCAAGTCCCATTCCTGATGATGCTGCTGATGATCTCACACATGCTCACTTGCTTAATACAAAAGACAGTAGTAGCTGTTTGGTACTGGGCATTCAACCTTCTCTCCCTCAGCCCTCCCTGTTCGGGTCTCATCACACTCTATAATGATGCTGCAGTAATGAATGCAGCCAGGTGACTAGCATTTGTCCTATTTGACTCATTCCTCCACCCCAAAATAACTATGTGCTGTGTTTTTGTCTGATATATACCGTTGTTTTGATAGGATTTTGGTTTCTTTTTCTACTCTGAAAAATGCCTGTATCAGAGAAGTCAAGGCTGAAGAAATGCAAAAGTTAAGGCTGTAAGATTCATGAGAGTCTTCATGCCTTGGGAAGAATTTCTTCCACAGCTTTGGCTAATCTTCAAGAATATTTCTGGACACCATAGCCTAGACCTCCCTGACAAGAGTGTGGGTGACTTCTCCTGTGTTCTCCCTTTTTGGGACTGGATATTTTCTGGCCCATCATGTCTTCTGCATATACTACCTTTACAGACAGTGGACAGTTGCCAGTGGGGCTGTTGGAGATGTGGTCTAAGAGCTCCATGCCATGACCAACCTAGCAGGTCTCATTTAAGTTTTGCTGAAGTGTGGGGGACAGGGCTGAGCCAAAACATAGGCTTTTTGTACTGTAGAACAGTGTAGGTATCAGCCGTTTCATGGTACAAGAATTGTAGTTCAGGTAGAATCATACATAAGTCCCCAAAGTCACCCAGATCAATTTTTTAATCTTTTTCTGGCCTGGGTTTCTTTATTTAAGAGCAGCCTCACTTCTACATCAAATTGCTTAGCAAACTATATATCAGCCATAAGCGAGGGAATATCCTGAAGAAAATCTCTAAGATTTTATAGGTTAGGGTATCGGGATTGTTTTAGTCAAAATGAGAAATCTGTCTTTTATTGCAAAACTAGTTTCCCACTGTATTCCTTGAGGGGGAGCTGCAGTTAATGAAAACGACTCAGGGTGAACTCTACTGAAGAGAAAAACCTACAAAGTAAGGGAATATTTTCTAAAGATGCTAATAAGCCAATTGATGGAACGAATCTCTCACTCATATGTAACAAGCTTAATTTTCTAGCTGATACACTGCTTTTCCAGCTATCCCCCTTCAATTAGTATGCCCTGAAGTTTTGTAACGAGGATTTCTGTGTCATCTTCAGGGAAGCAAAATGATGCAACCAGCTTCTGTGCATTCAGCTCATGCTCTTTGCACGGAATTTCTCAGCCTCTCCTACACCACAGTGAATATGTTACTTGTCCTGTGAGTTGCCAGCAACTCTCCAGAGAATAAAGGTTTCCATTAACTTAGATTAAAAAAAAACCCACCAAAACTTTATTTTATGACACATGAAAAGAAACCAGTTAAATATTTTATATTTTAAGGAATGTTATTATTCTCAACCTTTGAGAAAAAGGTACAAAATTCTACAAGTTCTATATAGAGTACTAACATTCTTCTTTTTGAATGTAGTACTGCATTTTAAGCTTCAGGTTCAGAAGTTCTCATAGTAAGGTAGTACCTTCCAGAAGTAATTTTTCCTCCTGGAACAACTTTCTCCTTTACTGAGAGATATTTTTCTCCCATGTTCCCCCTTGACCTTATTTATTTAATTTTCTTAAATTTGTTTGTCTGTCTTGTTTTTCTACTTTAAGGTTCATTTTAACACTGAATTATAATTGCACTCTAAGAGTTAAGTGCTACAAAATTATTGACATCCAAGGTTATTAAAAAGAACTTACTGTATTTGCCAAATGAAAATACATTACCTTCACAAGTGTGCCAGGGCATCAATTTTATGCTTAGGAACAGGCACCAGAAAGACTAACTTGCTAAAACCTGAGACCTCAAAGATTCCCATCCTTGTTATCCAATATTTCAAAGTAACAAAAAATCCTAGTATTTGGCTAAGAAAGCCAGGAACAATCATGCCAATGACTTGCCTCTACATCTGCTGCAATACAGCGGAAGCAGCAAGTATTTTAATAATTTTATGGCCTGTTTTAATTACATGGTTGCTGTAATGTTTTGGACAGTTTTCAGACATCAGTGAGCTTCACTGAGGCTGGAAATAAAGGAATCTTTATTTTTTTATGATATACCTATTCCTATGTGAATAAAAAAACCAAGATGAATTTACATTATGACAACCTGAATATAATGTATTATTCTTTTATCCATTTTCACTTGCTTTCCATATACAAACTTTGGGAGTTGTGCAGTGATAAGGGAGTCATTAGTCTAAGATGTGCTCTACGACCATTCTTCCATTGTGGAGCATATAGTCAAACACAGTTGTCATTCACGGCGGCGAGGAAGGCTTTATCAGGAAGGGCAGAGGAAGGTGGCTGGGCTGAAACAGGCAAGACTTATGGGACTGCCTAGCATAATGAATTTTGCCTCTCAGGCAGGAGTGCTGAAAATGAGGAGCAAAAAAAAAAAAAAAGAGCAAATGCTCATTTGTCTATGCACAAACTAAAAACTACCCACCAGCTCAATGGCAGCCTTTCACAGGCACCGTGTGTAGCTGGGGCAGCAGTTTCCAGCTCCTACTGGTTTTGTGTAGTTCATCATGGAGCAAGCTGTCCCTACTACTGCAAGAATTTCCCCTTCGGGCAGCCCTGCAGCTTGCTCCCTCCTGCCAACCAAAGCTCAGTGGAAGCAGAAGCCACTGGTTGAAGGAGAAAAGCCCATCAGCTGCTTGCTGCAGGGGTGGCAATGGTCACTCCCAAAGTCACGCAAGTGCTTTAAATACAGCCATTTCCTTTCAGAAAGTGAGTTTTGGTGATAATTGATGCTGTCCATGGTTCCCATACAGCTAAGGGACAGCATACGCTCTGTGATGGATATTGCCAGTGTTGACAAGAAGAGGGGCAACACAGCGTTTATTGAAATGCAAATCTTGAAGACAGCTTTGTGTAGATTTTATAACCCCAAACTGATCTCTAGCTGTCTGGGCTTGATGCTTTGCATTAAGTAATAAATAGCAGCATGTTTTTAGTCTTTATTGTGTCTCAGTAAAGAGCTGAGGCTCATGAGCTGAGACAAAGTGGTTCACTCAGGTCTGTGAACATGCCTGGTGTTGAATGAAGGTAGCCTTATTCCTGCTTATCCCAGTTTTTTAGCACATGATGGCTCCAAAAATGGATTCTTGTTTTTCCATATCCAAAGCTTCCATTAGCTCTGCCATCTGTTTTATGTTGAACTACTCTTAATTTCAAAGAGGCTTCTGGTGTTCCTTCTGGGCATGGCCAACAGACTCTTGTGTCTGGAGAGTGGGAGAATGCTGAGACCTCTCTACTGCATCTGTTAGGGAATGCAAAGTGGTGAAGTTACAGTTAGCACAAGCAAAGGGATAACCCATTTGGCTTAGACCTGAGAAAAAGTCTGAAAGTCCTTAGCTTTATGTGTGACATACATCTTAAGTATGACATGTGTGTCATCTTAAGATGTATGTGTGACATACATCTAAGCTTTTCTATATGCTTCATCTCCTGGCGTTATAGGCTACATGTATACTAATAAACAATCATAGAATCATAGAATCACAGAATGGTTTGGGTTGGAAGGGACCTTAAAG
>NW_010223752.1:0-16595 GCF_000690775.1 Eurypyga helias | reverse complement strand
CCCCCCGTCTCTCCACAACCTATTCCAGTGCTTCCCCACCCTCTCCGTGATGAACTTCTTCCTGATATCCAGTCTAAACCTCCCCACTTAGATTCTTGATACACCTATTACTATATCAATATTCTTGCTTAAAAGAGGCGTTCTAGTTCCCCGGTCTTATTACTTAGACTTACAGAATTTAAATATAATTAAGTATAAAGTTTATTATTTCTTTAAACTGTGTTTAAATGTTACTTAGTCTGTATTGGTTGTTTTTCACCTTTTCCTATATATTTTCTGATTTCTGCCCTTTTCATCACACAAGGATAGGATGTTGCCTGTGAAGGATGTATCTTGCTGAACCTGGTGCTCTTCCACATTTGTCAGAATTTCCTAGCATTGGTTATTTCCTTGACAAACAACTCAGAAATGATAAATTGCTTGTCTAGCTTGCTCTATAACTAATGTCTTAAATAGATGTGTGATCCAGCTCTTGAAGACTTTATTATCAGTAACCTAAACCTTTTTGTGTTCCTCACCCATGAACCTCTCTGGGACTTTTCATTTGACTACTAGGCTGTAAAAAATGGCAAGTTATTCTTCTCCATCCTCAAAATCCTGACTGTCTTTTGTGCAGGTTATTGGAAAAGTAACATGAGCTCCATTGAAAGTATCAAGTTTTAATGAAGGATCTTGACAGCCATGCCCTTGGGAGCAGTTATGCTGGGGATATATTTTGCAGGCCTTGGACATTTCTTTCCACAACTGTAACATAACAGAAACGTTTCCTGACAACTCTCTATAAGTAAAACCATGAAATGATTCTGTGATGACAGCATTACAGTTCTTGCAACGCAAAGCCAGACCTAGTCTGGTCCTGGATGTCTGCGGTGAAGGCTGGAAGATAGAACAGCATTTTAATGCTGACCAAGTGCTCACACTGGTAGGGCTGGCTACCACATTCAGAAATCTGTGAGCTGTTATCCGATGGTACACATGCAACATAGACAAGATTTCAGCTTCATTTCCATTGTTCTGTATAATTACACCTTGATAACCCTATCTGTGAGACCTTTGAGCACCTTCAGTCCCAGAGTGCTAAACCTAGGATCTGGCCCTACCTCCTTGTTATTTCACTGGCTTTGATGAAAAAGGTCCCTGCGTACAGTTCTCACTGTACAGTTAGTAAAAATCTCTGGACCATGAATTCCTGTATGTATGTAGAGCCCAATAATAATAGAAATCAATAAACAATAAACCTAGCAATTGGGAATCTAGCATCATGTACAAACAAGCACAAATCAAATGGAAACAAAAGGCAGCAGACAGAGCTGAATAGTTCCTTTTCTCTGCAGATGTATGGTTCATTAGGCATACTGTACAAATTAGATACAAGTGTGCAAACATGAAAAATGTAAACATTTCTTTGCTTTTACTTTCAGTGTAAGCATATATTCTTTCTGTGGATAAGTATGTTCCTCATGGAAGTAAGCACTGGTCATATCGCAAAAGACTCCTAAAAATATTTGAGCTGTTTTTCCATGTGTTATGACTGCTGCCAGTCTTCAGCTCTATCTATTAGTATGCTGTTCAAAGGTGAGCAGAAATGGCTATTTACATAATAGCACATACAATAGAGTGGAACCATTTAGCTTGATTTTCCTGGTACTTCTGGATGTGTTGTTGTGGTTCAGGTAGGTGATGCCCTTATATTCAGACAGGATTCGTTCAGTAAAGAATAACATATTTTTCAGAATATATGTGTAACTTCCATTATAGTGGATATTAATTATTTCTTCCCAGACTCACTTTGCAGAGACAACTTATGCTATAGCTTAAGCTAGAACACTTTTGGCTTGATCTTTTATTTTAATTGTGGTTTTTAAATGCAAATCTGTATGTATCAAAACTTTTTTTTTTTTAATTTTTAAAGAATAAAAACATTTTGACCAGTTTTACTGTTGATTTTTGTCAACATTTGACTTTGGTATCATTTGTACAGACATTTGTACCTTTACTTTTATACGTCCCACAGTTTGGTCCACACAATGTTTTCCAGATACTTTTCTTCATTCCTTTTATTAAGAAAGAAAGTGTAAGGACAGATTCCACAACTGCATCTGCTGAAGTGGTGTCTGTATCAGAGCAATACTTTGCATTCTGCTTGTTCTTTTGCTGAATAATTATATTCTGTTTTCTAGATTTCCCTTCATTCAAGTTTTGTCATATATCGCCTTGCTTGTTGTTTGGTTCAAGTTATCTGCTTTAAATGTCACAATAATGACCAAGTAATCTTTTCTTGTGAGGAGCCATAAAATATTTACTATCAGAAAGAATTTTCAAGTTCTTCATTGCAGATATGAAAGCTTTATATTCTCATTCTTCACTTTCCCCAACTACTGATATGGTGGTGGTAGAGTTACCATAGAAAGAAATTCTATTGGATTTGCAATTATACATGGGAAAGAAGACTGGGGGGAAAGAGATCCTTCACCACCACAGAGTGTCTCTTGACCCTGATACTCTTTAAATCTGATTCTTCTAAAGCACTGACTACTGTGACTAAGACTACAAGAATATGTTCCTAAATTCTTAAAAGAGAATCATCTACAGATGGGACCATGCCACTCATGTAGTTTATGGCATGCTACCTTGGGGAAGCCAGGAGTGTTTGGGAGTCAAGTGACTGAGAAGGTGCCATTGGTAAAACAAGCTAATGAGAAAAAAAATTGAAATTACTACAAAGTTAGCATGAGTGTAAACCATCAGCTGAAAAATAAAGGTGTTATCATCTCCATTCAGAGGTATGAGCTGTCCCAGCCACACTCACCAGCTAAATCAGTGCTATTGACTAGAGCCAGTTGTAATATGGGACCTGTAAGAACAGAAAGCAGAAGGCATCAGTGATGGATCATTATCTCTTTCCTATCCTTTTTCCAAAGTAACAGAAATACTCCTGTGTATTTATTTTGTGGTGACACTTTCTGACCTAAACTGACATTTTGGCCTTTCAACCGTATGTCTGTTTGACCTTATGAACTTTTCAGTTTATAATATTTCACCATCTGGTTCCAATCCATTTACACAAACATGAACTTTCTGTTACTGCTTTATCCACCAGTTTCTTGAGGAAAAAAATGTATCTGTGAGTCTATAGATTCACAAACACCCACACTGGTAGACACACTCACACAAATTTCATTGAGGAGGTATACGTTACTGTAAGTTCATTTAACACTCTCCTAGTGCCTCCATGAGTAGATGCTGATAGAGGTAATGGTTTGACTTTCAGAGATTGCATATCTAAGTTGTTTTGCATGCAATTACCTAATGCAGCAAGGGTGCAGAACAGGTGCCTTCTCTCATGTGGCATCTGCTACCTTATCAGGCTGAAGCTAAGCTACTGAAGCTTGAAGATGTTTTGCAGTTTGGTAGAAGTCCAGCAACTGTAAATGTCAAGGGAGAAAAAATACTAAAATTTATTTGTGAAATTGTTTTTCTGTCACACTTAACACAGATTTTTGTATCCACTGACTTCTCTGATACATGTCTAATTTATTTGCTCCTTATTGTTGTGCATTGTGAGCTCAGATTTTAATGAATTTACCTGGTATAACTGCTATACACCACAGAAACATGATTCCCACTTTGTTGAGAAGAAACTGAGACACGTGTAACCTGACAAGGGTCATAAAGGGAGAATGAAGCAGAGCCAGAAATTCAACCCACAGTGCCTGCATTTTCAGGCAGAGCCTTGATAGTAGGATGAGTCTTCCTTTTTATGAGACCATATATGTTTCTTAAAAGCCAATAATTTCTAGCTTGAATGCCTAAAGCTAGAAACATAAATCCGTATTTGTGTGTACTTTCATATGTATCTTGCTTTTCAGCTGCTTCTTCAGCTGCTGACTTGCTGCTTCTTTTGAGATTTTTGTTAATGTTTACTCTAAGTTGTAAAATATATCCTTGAAAGTGGGAAAGCAACCTGTAAAGATAGTTTTCCAATATTTTCATTTGCAATTTAGAAACTGGCACTAGTATTAGTCTTCTGGAACAGTTTGTTTTCTAGCTTTAAATAGGAAAAACCCATACAGATATTCACAGAAGTATCATTGTTGACAAAAGTTTATACTACATTAGTACCAGACTAATTTCTTCCATTTTGCTCACAACTCTTAGTCCTTCACAACCACTGTGAAATTCCATTATGAACTCTCTGAATTTTTAATTATGCTATCTGTACCATCTTGATCTACTCAAGATCAATGAGAGTCAACAGCCTCTTATTACCTTTCTAAGTGAAACATGATTATGCTTCTGTTCAGGAAGGCTGCCTACCCTTAAAATCAAGACATTTTCCTTTTTTTAAAGTGTTCCCATCTGATCTCTAAAAATTGGTACCTAATGCTTTACTAGAAAAAAGAAGTTAGACTAACTGTTCTATAATCTCTGGAATACCCATAGAACTTTCTCTTAATTATGACATTAAACTGTCCATTTTCAGTCTTCAGGAGTCTCTGTTGAACTTCTATTCTGTGATCTTTTTTTAAAAAACTACCACTAAAAATTTCGCCAGTTAGTAACTACCTTTAGAAACCTTGGCTATGACAGCTTATTCCCTTATTTCTGGGCCATTTTACTGAAATAAAATGTTTGCGAATCTAAAGTCTTACTCTCTATGACAAGGAGGCCCTGTCAACATGAATCGGCTGAAAAGGACTGAAAGGGGCATGAATACTAGACAAGTCTCTCTCCCCTTGTCCTGCTTTGTCCTGCATTTATTGGTAACTATAGAGAAATTCACACTGCTCTTGGCTGTTGGGTGCTATTCACAGCAGTTTTCAGTCAACAAGGCTGTCAAACAAACCTCTTCCATGTGCACTGGGGGATGAATTCTGAGGCTTCTTCATGAAAATGATGGACTGGCTATTCTCTTAGAGCATGTGCACTTTTTTTCAGCCTAGAAATTTCAACCCAGTGCAAGCAATTTTGACCCAGCCGTGATTTAAAGACCCTGTCTGTTGGACTGGGTTTTCTGGATATCCAGCATGTCAAGTGGAACTGTTGTGCCTAAGCCAGTTGAGCCTCCTGATATTTGGAAATCCTAGCCTTGTCAGCACTACTGCCGTGCACAACGGAGATATCTCATATGCTGAAGACATTGGCAAAAGAACAGAAATATAGTAACCCCCAGATAGCTATGAAATCTACCTTGAATCCTAATAACTCATCCTGCAGATGACACAAAAGGGACTTGTGCGCTATTGGATAACAAAATTGGAAGGACGGATGATAATAATGAAGGAGACATAATGTAAATGGTCTTGACACAGATGGAGCAATTCTTCATAGAAACTGATCTTGATCTTCTTTTTTTGTCAGGTTCAATAAACCAATGATACATTTTTGGTCAAATGACAATTAAATACAATCATTGGGTAACAGTAACTGACTTCCTGATTATTTATTCTTTCACCAGTTTTTACGTTATCTGCAAATGGCTGGGGAAAGATTTTTATGCTCATTGATGTTGGAAAATATTAAATAGCATTAAGCTGCTGAACTTTCTGTTTAAAAATATAATTAATTATCAAGTAACAGTGTGTTTAAAAGATCATATTAAAAAGAGGCACCACTGAAGTTATGCTCAATTTGATCAGCTTTCAAGCAGAAATGCCCTTGGACAAAATCATCAGCTGTGATGCTGCTTTGCTTTCTTATAATTTTTGGGCAGAATTTTAATGAGAAACCCATCCTTTGCTCTAGGTAATTTTGGTGGCTTGAAGTAGATACAGAGCACTACCACATTAAATCCTACTGTTCTTAGGATTTATGTTGCAACCTGCAATTCTAAGTTTCAAAGTATTTGAGTTTGTGTGACAAGGAATGATCGAAGCTTGGTGGTAGGTTATGAGTCAAACAAGTTTCTCTCTGTTGTAGAGCATTACAGTGCTTTTCTGCAGTGGAGCTTGAGGATAAGATCATAGTTTGAAGTCTTAATGGTTTTTATATTTTAGTTTGTCAGTTATGTTTTCTTGTTCCACAGCTTATCCTATTGTTTATGGATTTTCATCTTAGTTATAGCTTTGTCCTTTAAACAGAAAACTAACATCTCTACTTCTGATCGATGATGAGAAGTCTCTCCACCAGCTCTCTTGGATAATCCAGTTCTCACGCTGTCATTATTATTACTATTGTTGTTGTTAATACTATTATTAGAATTACAGCTGCATTAGTTCTTCAGAATTAGGACTACCTGCCTTTGTAACAGTTTAAAGTGACCTAATTATGAACCCAATTTGGCAGGCACTTTAAGAACAGAGAAGCAAGAGGTAGGTGCTATTCCAAAAAGACCAGTGTTCAGCACTGCCCATGCATACCTTTTCTATGAAAACCCTGATGGTGACAATTGCAGGTAGAGATTGAGACTTTAGGTTCCACAAGCTGAGGAAATTTGAGCTGGTGGCATCCAGCTGGTAGAAAATGGTTTTGATCTTTCGTCTGGAGATGGGCTGAGAGCAGAAAGGTTTGGGAGATTGCTGGGAGCAGCGGAGGAAGCCCAGCTCTCACAGCTGATCTGGGGCACTCAGCTGAGCAAGTAGACCTCTTGAAAATTGGGCTTATAGAGGAAAGGTAGAAAAAATAGCTGGTATTAAGTGGAACCTGACCACTTCAGGGAAGTTGTTCTTATTTACAGAAGGAAGGAATGGGATTTGGTGATTTAGGGCTTTTGGAGACTCCTGTGTTCTTAACTGGGAAAGCAGAATACTTGTGCTGGTTGGTCTCTGCACTTGTTCACACAAACACCAGGGTGCAGAACTCAGCTAATTTAATCAGATAGCGCAAACCTGGAACAGATACTCAGGTTTATGTAGGAGGCATGATTTACATGACAAGTTATATACCTGTAGAAAAACCAATCAGAATATACATGCTACAACATGCATCTTCAATTTATTTTAGTTTTTATTTTTTGTGTTATATTTAATTTTAAAATATTTCTTTGTTATTTTTCCATTCTTCAGGGTATACATATCCTGGACTATTTATCAACTTATTTCTTTGCCCAAATACACCTCTAAACCCCTTTTTGTTTCCTCCTAAATACTTTGAATGGAATTAAATGGTTTTCCTTATTTCCATCTATTACATTGTGTCCTCACGTATGGCAACTGATTTGTTTTATTCTCTATGTTCAATATTTTTTTTTCATGTTTACACCCATATATATTTTTTTATTCCTATTTCTTATCAAATTACATCTGTGGTTGCTTATATGTATTTTTTCTTTCCAAAGAAACTGGTGCCTTTTATCTGTCATTTTTATTTTCTTCAAGATCTTTTGTGTGGCTTTTATTCTGAGATACAGAAGCTGTTTATCCTTCCAAGATGCACACTGCGGGGTTATAACAGTGATTCATTTGGACAACTCAGGTTTGGCTAGCTCAGCATATAAAATTTCTCTTCCATGATCTTTGCAACTTTCCTTGCATCCTGTAGCCTAATGGTGTTCCCTGTCTTGGAGAAATAACAGAATCCTTGCCTGAAAATCATGCATGAACTGTCCCTGAGTAAAATTCATGTGGGTCAGGAGTCACAGATTGGTGATGCCTGCTTTAGAGTAGCTCAAACTGTATGCAGACATCTCCCTTCATTTGAAACATTGAGCTGACAACTGGAATTAGCTCCTTTTAAGTGGTTAATTTCTCCTATATTTTGATTAGGAGAGTAATAGCTTTGTCAGTCATGCTCATAGCACCTTTGGCTTGACGTACAGAGCTGCCCTTTCCGCCCCCCTGGAAATTTGGTGAGTCATCAAGCAAGAAACCCAGCAAAAGGGCAAGATTTCTCTCATGTGAGAAATCTGAGCAATTACATATCTACTGTTTTACAAAAGGACATCAACCCAGCACACAAAAGTCACAGAGTCATCTTCCTAATGCAAAGCCACAGCAATCTATGTGAACAAGGAAACAAAGTTAAAGTTGTTCCAAAAAAAGAGAATTTTTTAAGCAGCCTTAGGGAGAGACTGAGAGAAGACCCATGCCAGATGTCTGTCTCCCAGCTGGAAAGAGCTCAGATACCATGTAGATAAGCTCTGGAAACTAGGAAAGAGCAGGTGTGCTTGAAAGACTTAGAATAAGGCTGCCTCTGCAAGTACATACATAGAAAGGTTAAGTAGCAAGGGAGAGACCTGCCTTTTATCCCTAAGGAGAAGATGAGCGCAGCCTCCCCAGGAATCACACCTTTTTACTGAGTGATGGGCCAGGGTGCACACCTGCATCAGCAAACAAACCCGCTCTGCCTCTGCCCTCCCACCACTGCAAATCTGAGTTCCCACAGCAAAGCCAAGGCTATCTGCCAGCTGGGGAGTGTAGCCCAACACTGGGAGCTGCACTGAGCCTGCTCATGAGCTGTACATGGATCAGGAGCTTCCCTGCTTTCATCCCTTTGGTACAAGTCAGTCTCCCAGAGAGGTTTATTTAATGTCAATTACCTACTGTACTCAGGGTATGGCAGTGTAACACCGATGGAGTTTGAACATATGCTAGCAGAACATATGCTGGGGTACGCTGGCTGGATATGCTAGGACTGAAAATTAATATAAACAAAGTATATTTAGTACACAGCCCCAGCCTGTCTTTGAGGATATGTTATTTTGAACAGTGTCTCTAGCAGCTGTGATTTTCCCCTCTTTTTCACACCCGAAACTTCCTTCTTCTCTCTACAGGATGATAAAGTTTCGTTTAACAGACCTATCTCCCACTGATTTTACTACAGGTGTGGCAGACAGGGTCTCTGAAATTAAAGGCAGAGGTATTTAATTCCTGTGGGCTCTTGTTTCTATTTTGGATTTCAAAATGAAGTCATTCTAGAATCTCAGAATACAATTCCAAAACGCTGCAGCAGAAAAACTGGAATTAATTCAATATAAAGTGCTACTACACCTTCAGCTTGATTACACAAAAAGCTGTGCAAGTTAAAGGGACATCGGATCTGTTGAATTGTAACTAACAGAGGGGCGTGAAGGCAGTGAAATGAGATTACCAGTGTTACTCAAAATGAACTCTAATGCTGTTTTCATAATGCTTTACTAGGTTTGAAGGTTGCTTGGTGGCTAATAGACCAGTTCTACCACTCAACCGTTTGAGTGGCAGAACTCAAAATTCAACTCTACTACTCTACTAGTCAGAGTACTTAGGCTTCCCAAACCATGTGAACACCTATAATGTCAGCTCTGTATTTCTCTGCTCAGAATTGAAATACTGCAGAGTACCTGGTCTCATGTCTCTTCTGGAAACAGTGACAGGATTGGTTTTACTGTGCAGGCTGCTATGGTGTTCAAAAGCGTAGATGGCTTGAAGTTGGCTACTAACTTGCAGACCTAGAGCATGGTTTCACACGTGAGATTTTCTAGTTTAAGTGTATGACTCAAAGACATCTGGGGTAACTGGGGATCTTTTTTTGCAATGTCTAAACTTTCTAGCCACTTTGCAGAATTTGTAACCAAGGAGTAGGTGCTAGTTTACCCTTACTGTGAGTAAGTCTTCTAATGATTCAGCAACTAATACAGTCCATGCCAGAAATATCAGTATAGACTCTTACCTCCCCAAGACTTCATGGCATCCATCCCTTAGGCTTCCTGAGGAGGCTGTACAGGATCAGCTGGTGATGAGCAAGCCCGACAAACATGCATAGCACACCACTTTCTTCTCCAGCAGTTCTGTTTTCTACTTGCTGCAAAAATGGCTACTTTACATTGCAGAGCTTCCTCAGCTTGGGGGAATTTGAATGCTTGGCTCATATATTCAAAGAATATCCTAGCCACGGTACAAGTAGAAACAGCCTTTTATGTAGCTCAGTGCACTTTTGGGGTTGAACAAGAAAGCTGTCAAAAAGAGTCTTGTAGGCTAACACTTAGGAACAGCCAGGAAGAGAAGGTACCTACAATTTTAACCTACTCCTGTGATTGTTTCTAGTCTTTCATGCAATATAAAAATGCATTGCTACTACTTTTATTTATCAAGGAAATTGCATTTTGTGTCATTCCTATTCTAATCCATTAAAAGCGAGTAAAAATAGAAGTCTGGAGTGTTTAGGTAGCTCCAAGGCTTGATAAGATGTCTGAGTAGCTATATTCTGGATTTCTATTAATATCTAAGTGTCAAAATTGGAAGTGAACATGACAGCTGTGAAATACTCATCGACAATTTGCAGCACTTTAAAATAAAGTCTGTGTGGCTTTCCAAAATGAAATTTTACTGGATCTTAAATATAAATGAACTTGTATAAGTAGCTGTACTTCTTCCCCTTTTGTTATCAGTGGATAGAATGTCAGGGCACTGTACCATGGCAGACCACATGTATGCAGGTGGCGATTTTAGACTCCAGGATGGAAACATAGTCAGACTTTTTCCCTAATCAGCACTGAGTGCAAGTTTCTTCTACAGTTAATCCTGTGGGCCTTCAGAACAAATTGGTTTAAATGAGCCTGAAGGTGTAACAGTAACTGCCCATTGTATAAGATATGCATTGCTAATTACTACTGATGGCAATGGTAATTATGTGTGGCTACCTCTTAGAAGACTGGCTTTACCATTCACTTAAAAAAAAAAACCCTGTTATTTCTTTTATCTCCTTGATGAAGGCTCGCCCTTTCAATGCATACCATATGTGTCGCTTTTCCTTTTTTAAGACAAATGATGGTTTCAATTCACCAACCCGGTAGGTCTGGCTGCTTCTTTGTAAGTCACTGTGATGCACCACAGCATTCCGAAGCAAAAAGGCTTTTTTCTGTTCCTGTAAAGCTGTATTACTACTGGAGGTGCACTGAGGAGATTGTAACAGCTGGAGCAATTTACTGAAGATGAAGTTAGTAATAGTGCTGCTGCTAGTCCCACCTCTCGTGAAATGCCTATCACTTTTTTCATATAGTAGGGAATTGTAAATTAATTCTTCTGTCTCCGTGGGTTTGGAGTAGAAATGATGCCTTCACAGTTCAACGAAGTGGAAAGTCTTTCATCAGTAGAATATCAGCCAAGGAATTGGATAGCAAAGGCCTTATACATTACAAAACAGTTGTTTGCAATTAAGGCCAGAAGTAAGATGTGCGTGAGTCCGTCATGTTTCTTTTTGTTTATTTGATCAGCCTGAGGCATTACATTGGATAGTTTGAAGTGGTGTTGTTTATATATATGTAATTCATATATATAATTATATTATGTGCTGTATCAAAGGACTGCAATCTATTAAAAATACAGATATTTCGTGTTTTGCCTGAACCTTGATCAATAATCAGGGCATTTTTAGAGAAGCATTCACCTTCTAAAGTAGTGACCATTGCTGCTGGAGGGAGTTTATTTTGAAAGTTATTAGAGGGAATCAGCCAGGAATCACAAGGACATCAGCAGAATGAAATTCGTTGTGCCACAACCTTTCTCTGCAGTCACAGTAGCAAAGACTGTGACAGCCTGTGCTGCTGTTTCTTTTTCTGTCTCACAAGACATGCATTACAGGGAGGGCTGTGGATCACTGTGCACCGTGAGAGAGAACCTTGTAACTGATATGAAGTTAAATGGAGTCAAAGCTGAACTGAAAGCAAGCTAGATATAAACTAAAAAGAGTCAGGTAGCTTGGTCAACATCAGCTCCTAAAGTCATGCTACTGCCAGTTTTAATAGGGATCTCAGAACAGCAGGTAATCTTATTTACCATATGCTGAGCACGGTGCAGCAGATGGACAATGGTGTTCTAGTCTTTTCTGTGCTTTCCTTGCACTTGTCAATTCAAGCCCTGGGAAAAAGGCTGGTATCCAGATTGATAACACATGGATGTTCTCTAAGGGCTTGACTCTTTCATCAGTGCACTATTGCAGAAAGAATTGAAGATCCTTTCTCTAAAAATGTAAATGCAGTTAGTGATAGCTGGTAGTTCTGAAGATGGGTTTATTATACCTGTCTCAAAGTTGTCAGTTGGTAAATCAGGCTTTAAAGAACAGATTAACCAGAGTGGATCAGCTGGCAGAAGAGTGCTATGGAATATCACATGTAAAGTGTCTCCTCAAAGAAACTCAATAAACAAAGGATAAATCAACTTACAGGTAGGAATGATGATTACCCTGGGCATATCACTATTTAGGTAACATGCGTGAACCTTCAATAACAAAATCAAGTCCTTATAAGGCACTCTGAGAGTCACTAGATTTATGTTGCCAAGTGTTTGAAATAATTGTTTTTTCTTGTCTGTGAAGCAAATCTTATGTGATAGACTAAACAGTGACACTGAAGTAGAACTCTAACAGCGCTGTAACCAAGTAGCCAGTCAGTGTCCTTGGAGTTGACAGGTGCGATAACTAAAAATCTTTGATATTACCATCAAAAGTCTCTTTAAAGAATTTATCTGAAGTACTTTTCTCTGCAAACAAGCTCTTTAAAAAGTGAAATTTACCATAATTTATTCAATTTCTGCAGTCTTTTACAAATCTTTTACCAAGTGCAGTGAGTTTAAAGTGGTGTGGAAAGTATTTTTTTAAGAAACTAATAAAACAAGCCATAGCATTTTCAAAGTGAGTTAGGAAGGAAAATAGAACTTCTATTACCATATCACTATATTCATCATCAGATTTTAAATGTATTACCCAGACTTTTCTGATTCATTTTATACATCTATTCTTGCAAATGGATAGCCTAGGAGAGTTTAGAGTGCATCTTGGGAACTCCTTGTCCCAGATGGATTCAAGGGGTTTCTGGGTAAGTACACAGAAGAAGGCACTCAGTGCTGTTACATCTGAAGTCTGTCCTCTCCCACTGGAGATATCCAATGCCTGCAAATCATTGGAGTCTGGGAATGTCTTTGTGCTTTCCTTGTCTTTATGTCCTTCCTGAGGCATTATCTATTGGCCACTTCTAGAAACAGATCCTGGTTTGAAAAGACCTTCGCTCCAACCCAGTACATTTTTAGTGTTGTTACTCACCTTTTTGGGTCAGGTTAGTCTTCCGTTTGCATAGCGAACTGAAGCAGATCCATGTGGAAGAAGCATGAGAGTCAGTGCAAAGGAGAGGGAAAGGGGACATTGTATGGGCAAGGAGGTTGGGACCTTGACAGTTATCAGCCCCGTTGACTTAAACTGCCATAGGATTATAGGCTACTTCTACAAACCTGGTTTCTAAAGCTATTTTTACGCAGAGAAGAAATAGCTTTTTATCCTATTTTAAATGAAAGCAGATACATTCAGCTCCTGACTTCTTCATCAAGAAGGGTCACTTGTGAACTTGCTAATCTCTACAGGCTTCTCAGTAGCAAAACCAGCAGCAGTGATTGTAAGACTGTCATTAACAAATGATGCTTTTGGATGGTCTTTGCTCCACCATTATCTGCTTTAGGAGAAGCTGGGCCTTGAAGTTTCCAAGTAGGTATTAAAAATCCCTTCCAGTGATGGCTCTATCTTTGGTCTTCTCCAAGGATGCAGATAATTCTTTTCGATGATATGCTATTGCTGTAACAGCCTCTAGCACTGCTGAAACTTCAGTGAGATATATCAGTTAAACTGCCAGCAAACACCTTTTGCTTGTGCACTCAACCCTTCCTCACAGGAGATAAATCAGTTGCACGTGTGAAATCATGTCAGCAAAATAACTGGATGCAATGAGTTCAGCTTGGCGTTTAGGTACCCTGGTTTAACAATAAATCTATTCCATCAAACTGAAAATGGCTGGAAACAGAACTGTGGAATTCAGAAAAGCCTAAAACTCATGAAGTTTCTGAGCTTACTACCTTGGACAGGTGCATGAGCATTTAAGTAGTAAAGTCTCATCTGTTATGAAAGCGTCATTTGAAAGCTTCACACAAACCAGCTGCTAGTAATTTGATAAGAGCTTTATTCTCTCACTATTGTTAATATTTGATTGCTTAGGGTAAAATAGATCTAGTTTGCTAAATCATGATTTTAATAAGTCTTACTAATATAAAGGAGCCTATATGAGGACAAGGCAAGGAGGTTTCTTCAAAACTTTATTGTCATGAGTTTGTGCATTGATTGAACTTTTGCTTTTGTCTTCTTCAAATTCTGATCTACACTTTGGTCTTGCATATAATTCAAATCAAAACAGAGAAGCAATCTAAATTAAATCTTTACTGTGTGTATCCAGACATGGATCTTCTGCATTCGCTCAGTAGCCAACACATTCTGGATCTATCCCTAAGGCATGCGTCCGGTAGAAGTAGCTGATAATATAATTTGGAACTGCATAGAATTTAAATAATATGCATCTATGAAACAAATTTTATTGGCTTTATTGCCCAATTTTATGGCAATTGCTCACTGTGAGCTTCTCAGAAAGAGCTTCAATAATTTCTCTTTTCTGGAAGTTTACCTGCTATGGTCTTTGTATTAATACATTCAACATCACTGCTGAGGCCACCCAGGATGTGAAAAAGAAAGATTACTTCTTTATCTTCTCCAGTCAGAGGGTTCCAGTAAGTTGCAGACTCCCAGTATGAGCTAGGTCAGCTAGCCAGGGAGTAAACGTGCACAGTAGTGCTTCCAGAGCTTGGGTGTGAACGGTGATTAGACTGACTTGTGACACTGGCCTTGGCCTTTCTCTGAGGCCTGTGTAACACTGAACTGATGGGCAATACTTTAGAACATTAATGATCTTTACAGAATGGTTTCAGTTGGAAGGAGGGTCCAATCCTCTGACCAAGCAGAGATATCCAGAGCCAGTTGCCCAAAACCATTCCAGATAGCTTTTGAATATCTCCAGGGATGAAGACTCCACAACCACTCTGGACAACCTGCGCCAGTACTTACTCAGCCTCAAGGTAAGAAAGTGTTTCTTCATGTTCAGATGGTGCCTCTGGTGTTTCAGTTCGTGCACATTGCCTCTTATAATCTTGGACTAGCATATTGAAAAATTTGGCTAAAAATATTTTCTCTCTTTTATTCTTAGATATCATGGCAAAAAAAGCCCCACATTAAAATAAGAGAAATACATCTTCATCACACTTATTCTGCTTTCCTTTAGAAAAGGCAGTATAGTTGTTTAATGGTAAATGAATCACTGATTTCCATCTTAGTCCTTTATCTACCTATACACTGATTTCTGAAAATACAAGCTCAAATTCATCTCTGATACTCTTTTATTCTGCAAATTGTTGTTCTATGTAGTTTAAATAGCAGCTGGGACAATCTGATAAAAATGCAGAGAAATATTAGCAGTTTTAATCCAAACATTTATCAGAGCTGTGAAGCCTGCAATTTTACGGTACAGAAAATAGGAAAGATGCAATGTCTTTAGAGAACTTGAATGCCATAAGTTAACAGCTGCAACTTCATATAGCTGTGCATCACTGCAATCATAAACTCAAGTTATGAGCGTTTTTCCCAGTCTGAACACTCATGATCAATTTGAATAGAAATGATTCACTCAGGATTTGGGAAGCAAAGCAAAGAGGCTGAAATGAATTATTCACAAATTGCTTCTGAAGAGGTAAATACCATAAGGTCAAAACTTCTCAAACCAGCTATGAATACTGCAGCAAATTCCCCCTTAACCGAGGAGTATGGTTTGGGTGGTGTGTTGGATTCATGTATTAAGAACCAGTTTTGGAATTTTCTCTTCACTAGGTAATGTCAAGAAGACTCAAGGGCGTTGCACTGAAGGCTCAGTGAAAGTGAGCTGGTATCCTGCTCTCTTAGGCATTGTAATACATTGCAATGCCTCTGAACCCGTTTTCCTCCCCTGCTATTCCTGACTATTCCTCTGTGCTTTTTTGAACCAGATTTGTCTAAGATACTGCCTAAATTTATCCATGTGTTTCCAAAATGGTGAAAGATGAACTGGAGTTAAGCCAGCTGACTTTAACAGGAATGTGTGTAGTCGTGCCTGTTAGATCACAGTGTCTGTGATTTTTCTGATCAATGCAGAGAGATATTAATTTTAAATGCATGTTTCATGCTTAGAGGTAACTTTGGCCTAATTTTTCCCTTTCACTGAAAATATATCTCAGCCTCCAGTTGTAGTTTGTAGCCAGGACTATATGAGACCTGTAACTATCACCCAAAATTGTCTGGAATCTGTCTGCTCACCTGAAGATACTGAAAATGTTAAATTGCATGAAATCTCCTTTTCGAATGCTATTAGGTGAGTTAAATGTCTCAGTCTTTATGACTGGATGTAGGCAGGATAAATGGCTGTTATTCAGGAAAACAGTGAGTAGTATTGTAGTTACTGCGAAAAACTTCACATACACTCTACTGTGTTGTGTTGGCAAGGCTCCGAAGCAGCACGAAGAAAGGGCACATTGCTCACAGTGCTAGCACATATGATAAAAGATACAGAAAGACAAGCAGCAATCTCTCACAAGAGATTTAAAAATCACTTATTTAGAAAACTGATGCTTCCAAATCACTGAGCAAGATAAACAGCCCACAGGGAAAACTTGATCTTATTATAATCTAAACTACCAGATACTCTGTTACTGTAGCTCAGAATATTCAGATGTTCTGGATACCTTCCAAAATCCATGTCCGTATCAGTCTTTAGATGTTGGTTTTAAAGTGGTTGGTGGTTTTTTGGGGTTTGTTCTTTTTCTTCTCTCCTCCCCCCCGCCGCCCCT
>NW_010223751.1:8322-30086 GCF_000690775.1 Eurypyga helias | reverse complement strand
ACCCCCACCCCCACCAAACAGACAAAAAACTCCACAACAACAAAAAAAAACAGTTAAAAAGATATATTAAATAATTGGTGATTAATATATAAAAATGGAGGCAGGAGGCTACCTTGGATCACATCTATTGTACCTCACCAGGGCACAGTAGAGCGGGAGGATGATATCCCTCAGCCTGCTGGCCACACTTCTTAATGCATTCCAGGATACGATTGACCTTCTGGCTCATGGTTAACTTGCTGTCCACCAGCACTCTCAGGTCCTTCTCTGCAGAGCTGCTTTCCAGCAGGTCAACCCCCAGCCTGTATTGGTGCATGGGGATATTCCTCCCCATGTGCAGGACTCTACACTTGCCCTTGTTGTACCTCATTAAGTTCCTCTCTGCCCAACTCTCCAGCCTATCCAGGTCTTGCTGAACAGCAGCACAGCCTTCTGACATATAAGCCACTCCTCCCAGTTTGGTATCATCGGCAAACTTGCACCTGCAAATCCACATTAGGACAGGACTCACACAAGTACCTACATCCTGAGAGGCCTGGTTCCATCCACAGAAAGTGTGTTTGTGCCACACTGGCCTTTGAAGAATGATGATGGCAGGACCCTGTGGTATCCTACAACAAGCACTCATCAAATACAAAATCTCGAAACATCCCTTGTGCAGCAAAAGAAGAAAGGAAATCCTGTTCAGGAATATACTCATGGGTGTATTGTGTGCATGAAAGTAGAAGTAATTATTTACTTCCCATTATTATTTAACCCTAACCATTCTATGATTCTATGATTCTAAGTTTAATCAGCCCAAGATTCATATTCACAAACAGCTATCATGCTTCAAAAAAAAAAAAAACCAAACTGGTGAAAGTCCATAAAATAATATCAAGAAGCATAAGAGGTTAAATAGATGTCCTCTGATGATGGGGATTGGTTTTTCTTGTCTAAAATAGGAAAGACTAAGGAGGAGCATGATTACATCTTCTAATCTGTAAAAGACACGATAAAGAAGGCGGTGATTAGTTGCTCACAGTCATCCAGTAACGGAGAGATGTGAAACATTCCTTCATAATTTCTGAGGGAAAAGAATGATTAAAAGAACTAAAGAAGGCTGGAATAAGCTTCCTAGAGAGACTGTGCACTCTAGCGTATAGAGTTTAGGGCAACACACACCGTCATGTAGATCTTGCCCCATTACAGTGGGATGTATTAACAAAGTCTCTTCCAACTCAATAAATGAAAAAAGTTACAGTATGAGACAATACCAAGATATTGTATTACTTGGCACTAGGTTTGCATTATTTGTCTTCCAGGCAAGAAGACAGTGTCACCTGGAGCAGCAGTCTTATGGGTGTTTCTGACCACAGTGTTATGGTAAAGCAGTGCTGGAAAGGACCTCAAAGTACCCTGTGCTCCAGCCCTTTAAACTGGAGAAGATTCAAATACCTCTGCTGCTTCAGCAGTGGTACAGAACACCGTGTTACTTGTAATTCTAGACTGATTAATTGTTAGTGGTGAATCTGAATGTTATTGTAAGTTCCTTTGCTGGTATTCTGTTCTTCAATCAAAAGAATATTTATTTAGCTTTGAGAATAATTTACACCTCCATGGAGGCTACAGTATTGTAGTAAGAATTAACCCTGAGCCTGCACTGCTGATTTTTTTTTCATCACTTCATTAAAAATATTTCAAAGGATGTAATTTTGACACAATATTTTTGACATTCCTCTCAATAAAAAGCATATTATTTTAATGAAAAATTTCTTTGAAACTTTATTAAATACTTTGGACAGACCTTTTGCTAGTAGAAAAATTCTGAAATCAGAAATTTCTACTAAAAAGACAGTAAAATCACAGAAGCTTTTTAATAAAATTATGTTCTCTTTTTCACCCTCTGTACTTTTTTCTGTTTCTGCAATAATTTATGTTGTAAATATGTTGTGAACATATCCATCAAATTGATCACGAAAATAAAATCTTTTAAGATTATCAGAAAAAAGATGTAGTGTTACCTCCAGGACCTGCTAGTAGATGAACACTGTGTTAAAATATTTGATTTTATGCATATTTCTGCGAGATAAGTGAGGATGTGGGTTTACACCAAGTTACTCTGAAGAAACTGCTTTTGCATGCAGCCTTCCCTGAAGCAAAAGTGAAAGTGGTTTACTGCAATCATCGTCATCATCAGCTTTTCTTGTATTCATCATGGCCTGTGAATGTTTTGAAGGGCTGTTTTCAGACAGTTCCTGTCCCAAAACTGGTATTATAAATGCACACTGGCTTGTTTTGCAATTAACTCTTAATGAAACTATGCTTTCAAAATAACAGTTTACCTAGAGGGAGCATCTCTGAAATAAACTGGTAGAGCAGTCACACTTCTGTTGATGCTGTCGAGAGTATTTGGTGCTTTTTTGTCATGGAAGTATTAGAGTGGTGTTCTCTGGAGAGAAGTATAGAGTGGGGTGTCTATGTGTGTGCATGTGTTTGAGAGACAGAAACATAGGCAAAGAGGGAAAGTGCAAAACAGAAAGAGAGGGAGAAAGAAAAGAAAAAAGAAAGGAAAAGAGAGAAAGACGAAAAGAAAGAAAGAGGAGGGAAGAAGGAAAAAAGGAAGGAAAGAAAGGAAGGAAGAAAGAAAAAAGTGAAGAAGGAAAGAGAAAGTAAAAAAGAAAAAAAAAGAAAAAGAGAAAAACCTCCTTGCGTTTATGAATGTTTTGCAGGTCTGGTTGCTCCAGCAGTGCTATTAGAGCCCACACCAAGAACTGTTTTGGGTCCTGGGGCAAATAGTCTCTTCTCCCCCTCACGCCTCACCTGGAAAAGTACCTGGGTGGTCCTGTCATGCCACTCCTCTCTCCCCAGTGCCCTCCTCCCTCCCTTCTTGATCTGTAGCACAGAAACCTTAAATACCGAGCAGCGACAGCTGCCAAGAAGCAAGAGGCTGAGCCAAGCAGGGGAGAGGGTTGCAGCCAGTGGAGGTGTCCCCCTGGCCACAGCTCCTCTGCAAGGGGAGCTGCCCGGCGCCTCCTGTATCGTTCAGTCCGCCCAGCCTCACCGTGCCTTGCCTTGGCTGGCCATGAGCAGCTATTAGCTCTCTCATCTGCGTATCTTCATTGACACATTCGGAGGCGGCCCATGTTCCCACTGCACTCGCAGTGGGCCTGATGACAAGGGCTTGGTGGAACTACCGTGACTTCATCGCAGGCGAGTGTGTCCATCGGGGCCGGAGCGCAGCGCTTCTGCGTTTAGCCAGCGTTGTGGTCTGGGAGCCCCAGGGGCGCCTGGTGGAATGCTGGGTGAAATTGCACAGCATTTGTATTTCTACCTCACTTTCTTTTGCTGGTAGGAAATGAAATGGTGTGTCTTCTAGCTTATACAAGTTTTCCAGAATGGAATCCCATCTCTCCTGGAGATTGTGCTCTTGAACTCAAAATTAAATTTTTAAATCCAGAGAGATCCGTTAGATTGGAAAAAGTTTTATACTGCCACATTTTAGTAGGTTGCAAATAATGATTTATGTGACTGAAAAAAACCCATTTTGTTCAACAAGGTTTCATTACACTGTAAAAACACTAGTCATGATAGTGCCATTAGCCCCGTCACATTGGAAAAGCTTGAGAATTGTGCCTGTGAGGGAAAACACTGTAAACACCCTCCCATTTTTCCTAAACCATGAAGGGTATATTGATTCATTTTTTTAAAATGAAACTCTGCCATATTCTACGAAACACGTGCTTCTCCAAGACAAGATGTTAATCTATACCTAATACATGTATAAGGTTAAATATGGCATGAGAGGCAATAGAGATTACTGCAGTTCTCTGGTTCACTGCTTTAAGAGACAGAAACCTAGCACAAATCTAATTTTACAGGAAATTGCTGAAAGAATGGATGTAGTAGAATGGATATAATAGAACAAGGTATTTAAAAATACCATGCTCAGGTGGATAATAAGCACTTCAAAATTATACCTGGCCACTGAGAAATGTGCACTTACTCCAAAGAAACTACTGCTCTTTAATAGTCACTAGCCAGAGCATTTAATATCTGACAATTTGAGTTTTAGTATTAAGGTGACTTTGGTTTGAATATCTAATACCGAACGATCTAACAGAATTTTTAAAAATAAAACTGTGTATTTCTGACTTGAAAGAAGGCAAATACTAGACTTTTCCTGAGCTGTATTAGAATAATCAGCTTTCGAGAATGGTGTAGGAAATACCTTAATACCCAAATGGTATGTCTGAAAAGCAAATATTGACACTTTCTGGGAAGCAGGATATAAAATGAAAGATAGAGCAGATTTCTATTGCACTGTATCTCAAGGATTTTATAAGCCTGACAGAGGGCTGAGTTGTTGTTCAAAGCTTGTGCTTTAAACAACACTACTAAAGGGGAAAAGACAGCTCATTTGCTTTTCTGAGAAGGTGAGCGTCCAGCACAACATGAGAAGTTGCTAAATGGTTAAAAGTAATCCATGGTGCATTGGGACCGGGTTAACAAGTAAGCTTGTTGTCTGTTGACCTGAACTGCTGCTTGAGGGTGACGCAGCTGGTGTTTGAGAGGTGACTAGAACAAACATGATAGTATAAACCAGGATTTCAAAGAGACGCAAAGACCAGTGGTCCCCCAGTGCTCCTGCTGCTTGCTTCAGTGGCAGAACTCCGACTAACGGGAGGCCTGGCGTGTGCAGGACAAGTCAGTGACAAAGGACCCATCCTTCGCTGTTGTAGGACAGACATTTTGTTACGTGGGAGAAGTCTGACTTGCTAGTCGAACTGTTGCAGGGGGATTTGAATTCACTAGCTGAAAAAAAATGATAAATGTATTAGGTTGTTTTGCACGCTGTGACAGATTAAGGGTAATCTTTTGAAAAGCTCCTACATCTTATTTTCAAGAGAGTCACCGAGGTGTTTAAAGGGGCTTTGGATCAGTGCCTCAGTTAACTGGTGTCTGATTTTCCCTGTCAGTTGCTCCAACAGAGAGGCGTATGGCAGTCTGCAAGCTGTTTTGCTGCTCCTTGAGGAAAGGCTTTCTGACTTGCATCTTAGCAGCTCTGCATAATAGGGGAGGATTGTACTCCGCACTCGAGGGGCTAAGCTGTGTCATTTGTGCCACTAGTCTGTGCAAGTGATTTTAAAACAGTATGGTCTGCAGCAGGTCCCCTTGGGCCGCATGAGATACCAGGGATCTCTAAGCGCTGAAGTTGGAGCAGGTGCTCCTGCAGTGTGTCAGCCCTGGTGCCCTGTTGCATGAAACACGCTGGGTTAACAGTGAAGTCATGGCACTGCTTCTTTTCTGCTCCTTGTCTTTCTTATGCTACCCCCCCTTTTGCTGGCTTGTTCAGGCATCTTCAAAGATCATTCTGCAAGAATAATGTATGCCATGTAACCGTGTAAAAGAGTTACAGGCTGGCACAGAGAGAGGGTGATAGCTAGGAATCACTGTTAGGCTGAGCACTTGCGTGTTCATCACCCTGAAGAATGTGGCAACCAAAGAGCTGCTGCTTCCTGGACAAGCACTGGCTAAGAAGGGGTAGGGCTGGTCCTCACAACTCTCCCAGATGGTGACTCCCAGCTGGGACGTCACCACCCTAAATCCCCCCACACCTGACTTTGCCTTTTTGTATTGGGTTTGCATGGTAAGGTTTTGGTAGAGGAGGGAGGGAAGGGGGGCAGTTACAGGGATGGTTTCTGTAGAAAGCTGCTAGAAGCCTCCCCTGTGTCCAATAGAACAAATACCAGCTGGCTCCAAGGTAGACCCAGTTGCCCAAGAGTGAGCCCATTGGCAACAGTCAGAGCATCTCTGGGACAACATGTTTAAGAAGTGGAAAAAAGCCTAAAGAGACAAAAACTTGCATCCAGGGAGAGAGAGAAAGGGAGAGATATGAGAGGAACAGCCCTGCAGACACCAAGGTTGGTGGAGAAGGAGGGGGAGGAGGTGCTCCAGGCACCGGACCCGAGATTCCCCGTCAGCCCATGGTGCAGACCATGGTAAAGCCCTGCAGCCATGGAGGGTCACAGGAGAGCAGAGACCTACTACAGACCTAGTAATACCCCACTCCAGAGCAGAGGGATGCCCAAAGGAGGCTGTGACCCCATAGGAAGCCTGCGCTGGAGCTGGCTTCTGGCAGGACCTGTGGGCCTGTGGAGAGTGGAGCCCAGGCTGGAGCAGGTTTGCTGGCAGGATGCACACGCTGGAGCAGTCTGTCCCTGAAGGACTACGCCCTGCGGGAAGGACCCCATGCTGGAGCAGAGGCAGAGGCAGTGTGAGGAGTCCCTCCTGAGACAACGTGTGATGGACCGAACACAGTCCCCATTCCCGGTTCCCCCTTCGCCACTGGAGGGGAGGATGAGAGAAATCAGGAGCAAAGCTGAGCATGGGTGGGGAAGGGTGTGCTGGAGAAGGTGTTTTAAGATTTGGTTCCCTTCTACTCTGCTTTGATCGGTAATGAATTAAATTAATTTTTCCCAATTTGAGCCTGTTTTGCCTGTGATAGTAATTGGTGAATGATCTCTCCCTGACCTTATCTGGGCCCATGAGCTTTTAGTTATATTTTCTCCCCACTGCCCAGCTCAGGAGGGGAGTGATAGATTGGCTTTGGTGGGCACCTGGCCTCCAGCCAGGGTCAACCCACCACATCTTTCTATGTTTGTGTTTTCCCTCCTGAATCCTTGAGTTATAGATGATCCCACCTAAGCAATCTCAACTTTGTAATTTTGGCCTTCTCATCTCTCACAGCTATTTCTCAGCAGAACAAGCCCAGCTTGGGGGAGGGGGAAATGGGGGCTACAGAGAAACTACACCATAAACCATAGGGCATAGGAAACATAGAGACTGCTACATTGGGATAATTGCATTAAAAGGGTGAAAAACCTAGTAATTATTTTCTGCTTCTACACTGTTTATGCATTGTACCACATTCTTGGGATCTCTCCTTTTAGTGCTAGCTTTTATTTTGACCATTGTCCTGAGATGAAAAAGAGAAATTCTTGCTTATGTTCATTTGTAAAAGTATACCAAAGGTGTGTTTCCCCAACAGAGTTGCAAATGCGAAGGTAGCAGCTTCCTTGCGCTATAGGCTAAGCATTCTTTCCAATTATATTCCCCCCTAAACACTCTCACAAGGTCATATCTCAACTGTTTGCCCATAGCTTTCTGACTGTTTATATTTCTTGCTCTGAGCATAACTCAAACAGCACCACCAATCCTATCTAAAAAACCTTTTCGTGGTCTAAAGTTCACCCCAATTTACTATAGGCCAGCTGATTTGTGATAACTTGCACAGCTAATGTGATGTAATTCATATTAGCTCAGCTGTTGGTGAAAGAGAAATCAACCTATGGCAGTGAAAAGTGACTGACCTCAGTTTTGCAGCAGGGGTTAAAAATACATGCCTGGACTGTTACTGGAGATTCACCAATGCTTGTATTTTTTCATTACAAACTAGTATTTTTACTGTGCTTATGCTTTATAGCTACTTACCAGCCGCATGTTGAATGGCACTTTCCAAAGCTTCAGCTTTACTCTAAATAGAGTCATAATTCCTTTCACAGTTTTCATGTGTGAAGAGTAGCCATCTTTGTCAACATTTTGCTCTGCCTCAGCCTAACTTGTCAGCCTTAGTTCAGTACTAATAGTACTTATGCAAATAGAAAGATTGAATTGCAGAGGTAACGGCTTAGCAATTTATATACAATTTACTGTGGACAGTATCAGTAAAATCGGGTCCATATATTAATGCACTTATTGTTATGTGTGTTGTCAAAGTTTTTTTTGAAGATAGGCACTTTTTCTGAAGTGGGCTTTGCAATGTGAATGAAAATGTGATATGCAAGGCCTGCTGAAAAGAGGGGCACAAGAGTGCAAAAGAATTCATTATATCTGTTGAGAAGAAGGGAATAAACTGAAATAAAAAGCATACCGCTAACGTTTGTCATGACAGGCAATCAGATAGGGAGACTGAGTCCATCTGAAACTTGTAGGTGCCTCAGGAATTGAGCCAGTGCAATTCTCTACAGGTCAGCAGGGGATAATAAGAAAATCTGTCAAAGTTGAGGGAAGAGTCAACTTTCTAGACCACAAATCTGATCTGAGCAAAGTCGAGAGACAAAGAGTTCAAAAGGTTAATGCTGCTATGCTTATTTAAGTGAACATTAACACTGTTGTGAGAAAACAGATGGAGAAGAACTGGGGGAATTATTTGACTGGTTAGGTTTATAAAACAGTGAGCAGAAAGACAGACATCTCAGGCAAAAAAAGCTTGTCATAGTGAAAGTGTAAGCTGAGGTTGTCTTTTTCTTTTGCTTACAAGTAGTTTGAAGTAATGGCCTCCCAGTCATCACAATTACGTGTTTCTATTTATGAAATCAGTGGGGAAACATCTGGGTTGTACGTAACATTCACCACCGTGTCTTTCATCAGATAAATTAAGAGCTTTGTTTTGCAGTGGCTGTAGAAAGAGACAAAAAAGTTGGAGCACAATGGTGCTTACCATTTTTCTGTCAAGATGGAGCCACTATTAGTAATGCTACTATCAGTGATGATCAATGTGGAGCAGACATATTTACTGGGAGTCTGTCCGAACACAATACACGGGAACAAATGGCAAGGTGGAGCCATTTTGTGGATAGATTACAACCTATTGCTCACAACCTGCCTTTATTACATCCCTTTCTTCCCATCTGAAGAGAAGAGAAACCCAAATAACAGCGGGTTCTGTTGCCCTGATGACAGCTTGAGAAAAAGTAATAAGGAATTCCTACAGCTATAAAAACAGAGTGAGGAAAGGGAGCCAAGTTACCCTTGGAGCTGTCACTCTTTGCAAGGGTCTTTTCTTTTCACTTACTTTTGTACAATACTTTATGGCTAAACAGATATTTTTATAGCCAGATGAGGACATAACTCTTTGAGGAGTCTTGGAGAACTGACGAAGAATTTCTGGTAAACCTTTGGATAGCAAGTCTTGCTTCTCATCTGCATAGATACCGTGTATCTCAAAATTTTAGGCATCTGAAATTATGGATTATCTCATGCTTATTGTTTTGGTTGTTTTGGCTTGAGCTATGTCCAATTCGAACAATGAATCCCAAAAAGTGTTTTTACATAATTTATTTTTTGTAATCATTTGTCTTTCAAAACCAAGGCAACAACCTGAGAAGTACTACACCGGAATACATGAATTGGTTTGGAAAGCACAATCATTTCCTATTCTTCATTCCTTTACATACTATTTTAACTTTTTGTTTTCTTTTCCATAATGCAGGAAAAGCTAGAACTAGATGAATATTGAACAACAGTATTCATGAACATTTGCAGGAATTTGAAATGAGTGTTTGATCTATCCATATCAAGGCCCCTTGTTATCTGCTGCTCCTGCGGTTTCAGACAGAAAGGTTTTTGTTCCTGAGGAGGTTTGAGGAATGGCTGATTTGTGTGAATACTTGTATTTGCATGCGAACGAGGCTATTCCTTTACAAACAAGAGCGTTCATTATTCCTCTGTTTAAAAGGATACAGTAACCCAATTAGTGAGCTGGAAGAATATCCCGTGACTTAGCTAACCAATAACATGCTCCGAATAGGAGGCAGTGAATACTTAAACTGCGCAGTATCTGACCCCCCAAGTTGGCATTTCTCAAACCTTTGAAAGTTGAACCCTCCCTTTAGGAAAATAAAAACAATTGCAGTCTTCACCCCTCCCATGAGTTATTAAAAGCATACTAAAATGAACAGACACTCAGAGAAGTCTCTGTGGATCTGCATGTTCAGATACTTCCTCTCTTTCCAAAACATTGTTTGAACAGTGTAGAAAGAAACTTACTGTTGATGTTTAAAACAACTCAGTTAACTCCTCTTGAAATTAAGAGTGCTATCACATCTCAGAGCCACTGCTTCAGGCTTTCTGCAGACTCAGGCAGGTATCAGTTACACTCAAACAACATTTGCTGTATAGTGTATGAAAGAAAAGCTGAGCTTAGAGAGCAGCTGAAAGACTTGAGGCTGTACCTCTACATATTTCCTCATGTTCTGCTTATGGTCAAATGTAGTCCACATTTGAAGATGCTGAGAAAAGTTAGTGTTCTAACTTGTGCAATATGTTAATTTCAGATAGTAACTACAGTTAAAAAAAAAAGAAAAGGCTCAGAAGAATCAACAGGATCAAGAAGCATTTCACATTTTGGAGATCAGTCTCAAAGCCTATTCACAAATGATTCTTAAGCAGAAAAAAGGTTGTATTTGCTATAAGTATTACTGAGGATGAATAATCCATCCAGCTGTGCTAAGTAGCATGAGAAAAAATGTGTTCTTAAGTTATTTCTGGCTAAGTTATACTATATATAAGGAGGTTTATATGATTTAGGTAAGATCTGGAAAAGTATCCAAACTTCTGAATTTATACTCAATCTTCCACACCTCCGGGTTCAGGGTAACAGGGAAGATTTATAGAGCCTGGCACAAAATGAAAAAGCATGCATTGCCTGCCTAATCATCAGTACTCCCAACCCTTTCCACAGCTGCTATTTACCTCCTCCTCTTTTTTTTTTTCTTTTTACTCCGGGTGTTTTTTTCCACCCCTCCTCCAGCCTTACCCTTAGGATATTTAATTAATTTTCAAAATTATCCTCTTTTTATCTCAGCTTCTTTAATAGCTATTATTTCTTTACCCCACACTGTTCACTTTATCTTATCATGTGGCTTCTTACATCTACTCTGCAGATGCATTTTCAGGGCTCTTTGCAGCCCTCCCCCAGCACCTCATATTTCACCACCCCACCTCTTTGTTCCTCTTTATAGTGCCTCCTCTTCATACCTTGTTCCTGCAGCTGAACCTGTGACACTTCCACGTTGTTCCCTAGGTCTAGGAGAAAAGAAAATATAAAACAGTTGAATTCCAGGAGATGATGTTGGCATGAGAATGTATACAGGCACTGTACTAAAGCACTGGTAAAACGAGACCTCTGTGTTAGCTATAGAAATACAACACATAGGCTTCATTCAAGATAGGATTATACTCTGTTTCTGGAATTTGAACTTCTGATTTTTTGGCATTGACATCTATCTTTGACCAGTATTTGTTCTGGGTTTCAATCAGAGAAAACTCATGTATCTTATAGAAGTGTTTTGATGACAAAATGACTTGTCTTAGCATGGTAAATAATTCAATGACTGTAGTGGAAGATTTTCCTGATTTTACAAGCTACCTACCAAATTCTGCAGATAAGAGACAACTAGCTGCAAGACAGAAACCATATAGGTCAAAGAAACAGAGGAAAAGTATCTCTGGAGTTGTTTAATAGAGGAGAAAGATTTAATGGAGGATCCAGATGTCCTTTGCAGGGTGTTGTGCTGCTGGGATCTGTGATGTTGTCCCCAGAAGTCCCTCCTGGCTTGCTTTCTTCCACAGCTCATGATCCGCTCATTCAGTTGTCCTGAAGCATTACTGATTGATTGCAGTCAAATGACATACCTTGGATGTTAAGCTTGAGCTTAAAGACCTTTCTTAGGACAGACAGAAAAGTATGGCTATTATGAAGCAAATCATTTGATCTTATTTCCTCTTCCTTGTGTTCTCTTATCTTCTCTCTTTATTATTATAAAAAATAACCAGAGCTTATAAACACGGTATATTGGCTTTAAAAGACTTCGCTGTTTGCGTGTATTCCAGAATTCCTTCTTTGTTTGACTAGTTTCAGGTTCTCTGCTGAAATAATGTACCTACATACTTCTCAGGTCAGTCTTGTCTTTAGCTCCACAAAACGCCTTTCAAATGGCCTTACTTAATAAACATTAATGATAAATAATCTGCTGTATGAAGTACTTCTATATCCAGATTACCACAGTGTCCCTGTATCTTTCAATCTTTTAAATGAAGCGAGGAGGTTTACGATTTATAAGCTAATCACAAATGGTCATTCAGTTGTTAAAAAAAACCCAGTGCATAGAACTGCTGTGCTCTTGTAGCTTCATCTGTTCAATTTTCTTTGTCAAAAACACAGATAAGGTTCCTGTTGCTGGATGATCCCACCATCCCTGAGTCAAAATTAGGTTAGATGGGACTGTTGGCTGTTTTCTCTCCAGCCCCCAAAGTCTCCAGACAAGAAGATAAAGCTCGTTCTCTGTCAATTCTTGAGCTTGGAAGAAAGGCTTAAAATCTTAAAATTCACACCCTTGGTGCGAATGAGGTTGCTTGAGGACTTCAGCCAGCCCAAACATGGTATTAAAGATCACATTGTTTATACTTTTGTCTCCTTCCTTTCCTAGGTCTTTCTGGAAGTTTTGGAAAATTTGTCATGTCTTTGTAAGAAAGTGTGTCCCAGCATAGTGGATGACACTTGTCGTTCATGTCATTTATAGCTGCCTCATGTGAACCCCCAGAACTGCAGAACATACAAGCAGGATGGAATTGCCTGCTGAAGACAGTTCTCATATTTTCTGTAAATGTTTATGTAAATTACTGTATAAACTATTTCAGCTACTGAATGGACAAGGCTGTGTGTAGTCACTGTAAAACTCCTTCAATAGTTAAGGAGAAGAATTCTGAGCTGTCTTCCCCCAGCTCCCAACCTCTCTGTATCTCATCTGCCAGCTACAGCACAGTTCTGTATCTGTCCCTTTTGCACACTGAAAGTTCTATCATTTCAGGTGGAGAGAAGTATCTCCTTCCTTAGCATCAGTGCTTCCACAATAAAGTGGTTCTTATAAACCAAATGGAGGTTTTTGGCTGAGGGTGAATTTCATTCCCCTTCTAAAGAAAATGAAGATGCACGAGAAACAGAGTCATAGGTGTAATTAATGAATAAGTTGCACTGTTTTGCTCTTTAAAAAAAATGGTCAAGATAGTAACAACAGAAATTCCCCAAGTACTAGCTTAATTGAAATCTCCAGGTCAGCTTTTAATCAAGTAACCACCAAGTTAGAGAGGACATTGGTAAAGTAATTCAGAAATCCCCAACAATTAGTTCTGTGCCTACAAACCTGGACATTCCAGTTCCTTCATTGGAAGTACACCCAAAAATGAGCAACTCCTCCCAAAATGCAGTCTTGATCCTGCACTCTGATTTATGATCTTATGGAGATCAGGGGTGTAGGACCAAACCCTAGTATTTTTTTTGAAACAGCCCTTTTCACTTCATTTCATTTAACTTAAAACAGAACTGGGCACTGCTCCTGACTGAAAACATAGGGCATTTCTGAAGCACCAACAAGTAACTTCATTGACAACAATGAACTGAAGCAGAATGTTAATTTCAATAAAAGAAACAAAATATTTTATTTTTACTGCACTCAATGAAATACTAGCTTTGCTGGTACTATGTTAATAGCAAAACTACTGTTGATGTCAGTGTAGGCAGGACTTTACCCATTTTTCTTAGTACAGCATGTTTTCAAATGTTAATTTAGCTTGGGTAAAAATAATCTGGAAGTTAGAGCTGTTATTAGTACTTGGAAGGAGGCCCTAATATGTGTGGAAGCCTTACTGAGGTCCATGAAAAGTGGGTATTGATGATTTGGTCCAGGGTGAATACATCTTGATCCATGTTCTTAATGCCAAATAAGTACCTTTTGCACAACTGTAGCAAAAAGAGCTTAAAGCAATTTACAGCAACAGCAAAAGACTCGACTGGGGAACAGCAAGACATCTATCCACTTTCCTCTATTCCCACAGGGCCAACTTGAAATGCCTTGGGGGAAGGACAGGCTATTTTGGCTGTGCCAGCTGTTCTCCGTAGCATCATTATTCTCTGGCACAGCTAAGCGTGGTTCTGAAAATGCTCTAAGTTGCACAAGGAATTGATTTGTATGTAGCAGCTTCCATGACCAGAGAAGTGGTGGGTGGCAGGGGAGTGGTGGAATAGTCGTGTTTCTAAGGTTCACTAAATGCTTCTTGGACACTCTGGGTGTCTAATCTTTAATGTATCAGTGAAAATTAGATGAAGAATTTTATTTCCACTCCCTTGTATCAATCATTCTGATTTCCTGTGCAAACACAGACATTTTTGTCATTAGGCTAAAAATAAAACCTTTTGAGAACTCAAGCAACTGGTCTGTCTCGTTCTTTTCATGCAATGTTTTTGCTGGTAGTAGCAATAACAGGATATGCTCATTTCTCAGTGTAATAATCTGGTCTAGTCACTGATATAAACAACTTGTCCTGTAGCCTTACAATTTATGCACAGCAGGCCTAACCCAAGGCAGCCTAAGTAACAAAAACGTTAATGAATAATTTGCAGTTATAGGTATTCTCTTTCCTGTATTAAAATAAATGTAATGATATCACAAATAGTGTCCTGTAGTGATGGGTGTCTTTCATAAAGCTTACTAAGGTAGTATTGTCATCACTGTTACTTTTCCAACTGTATTTCTCTTAAAAACCTGAGCATGTTTATGGCTCTTTCTCCAGCGCATGAGCCTAGGGAGTCTAAAGTGTTGTGCAAAAGGCATGTCCACATTTTCGGCAACTAAATCCTTCTTTACAAATTGGTCATGCTAATAACTACAATGCATACATATGAAGGAGAATGAAAAAAAAAGTTGTATGGGTTTGAGTGTCCACTGTCATTTCCTTCATCCCTCCCTTATTTCCTCTTTATTCACCAAACTCTTATCGAGCCTTTCATTGCCCTCCTCCCCTGCTGACTTGAGGAAGTGTTTTTGAATAGTACTCTCTGAGTTAATTTTAGGGTTTAGTTCGGAATGGTCCATGTTTCTGTTTCCATCCTGATCAGGAAATACAAAGCCACAGTTGGTAATCATGCTATGGTTTGCAAAGAGCCATTTCCCTAGCACTTATTTTAAATCTTGTTCTTCTGGGAGGAAAAAACCCTTCCAGTTTGAAATCAAGCCAAATTAGTTTCCCCTTCCTGAAGTATTTTTTGTGTTTCCAGAAAAAAAAAAAAAAAAAAGAAAAAGAAAAGAAAAGGAGAAAGCTGAAACTCAGGGAAACATACTAATCCTACGTGCAGAATTATATGGATGGTCATGTGTTGTTGAGAAAAATAATTGCATTACAAATAAAGTTTCTAAACCTTATCTCATACACATTAGATCCACAAAGGGAATTTTAGCACCACTGGAAAACTTCTCCCTGAATTATAGAAATGTATCTTTAAAGTGATTCATTACTATAGTGGGTTATAACAAAGAGTGTGACTGTAAAGAACTGCCACTTTTGTCAGCTACCCTAGCCTTAATTTGGGCTGGGTATCCACTGCATTTGTAAAGATTGTGCCTTTTATATTATACTCGTATAATATAAAAGGCACAGTTGTAGTTAGACTATTTAAAGCAGAAACTGGTGTCTATGGGGAGACTGGGTATGAGACAATATTTTATGCTGCACAAGCCAAAGGCTTGTAAGAATTTCTTGTTCACACACATTACTTCCGTGCTAATGCATTAACAGACTGTGGTGAAATATTCATCATTTATAAATAAACATTACAAATAGTCCCACAGAATATATACGGAAAGCCTGAAATTACAGCTAGAAGCAGGGTTTTGTGTCCCACTAGTCCAGTGCAGATACAGTCTATGAGGGATCTTGTTGGAGCTGCAGCCCTGGGAGCTTGTGCCAGGGTGCATCAAGCACCACCTACAACCTGGCTGGCTATTGCCAGAGTAGGGTTGCCTGATCCTTGTAATTTGAACATGTCAGAGGGAGAAAAACCTGGACAATACTTCAGTCTGGGGGTGAAAGATGGTAGCTTTGATTCTTTGTGCTCACACCAACCCTATGACTGTTATTTTCTGGGAGATGCTAATTTCAGTGGCATTGCCTGAGCACAAAGCCTGTGTGACCAAATGGAAGATCAGGTCTGGTGTCCCCATGAGAGCTGGAATAGATGACTAGCCTTCTTTAGCTTATATCTCTTGGGGGAATAATTTATGGAGTATGGGATACGGGAGATTTATTTGCAAACCATATGGAAACATTTATGTGTTGTTTTGGTGGGTCTGGGATTAATGTAAGAAAATATGATACTACATATTTGTTGGCAGGATGGTGGTGGAGTGGTGGGTTCATCTTTCTATGGGTTCATTCAAAAGTGTTTGGAGTTCTTTTCCAGTACTGGAGTGCACAGAGGACCAAACATTTCCAAGATAAATGGACTTATATACAGCTCAGTTGACAAGGCTGGTTTTCATAAAGGGAGCAAACAACAACAAAGCTAAGACATTGGCCTGGAATACAGTGTATGAAGCGGCTTAATCATTTCAGCTAGTGTTGCCATGGCCTACTGAAGTAATTTTTCCAGGAATCACTTGTAACTGGTAATTATGGTAAACAGTTGCTTTATGTCCATGTAGCCTCTTTGCTTTACTGTATCAGAAGCACTAGACTAATCTGACTCGAGGTCAGATTAGATCTGTCTTTCTAATCTCGCTCTGTCTGCTCAGCCAGAGGGAAGATTTAAGCAGGGGCTGCGCTGATGGAAGAACCCAGTCCATGGACTCACTCAGAGCCTCTGGAAGTGCATAGTGAAAAGCCAGCCCTAATTCTCACCCGAGTTTGCATCACCCACCTGTCTCTACTGCTAGAACTCTTAGGGTTTCAATCTGCGTAAAGGCTCACAGTAGCTTTGCCTGTAGGTAAAAGCAGTGTCAGTTTGCTTTGTAGAGATTGCAGCTGAGTTCGCTGCAGAGATTTAATAAAGAATGATGATCTGTGAGGCTTCTTCTCTTCTTTGAACACTTGTAAAAGATGATTAATAGTTTCCCCCAGAAATATTTTTTTGAATTTTTTCTCACCTTCCTTTTTCCACCTGTCTCCTCTGAGACTACATCCGAACTTAGAATTTGTCACAAAATGTAGGTGGTGGAAATGTCTTACCTGCTGCCACACAGTAGAAAACAACTTACATAGCAAAGTAAAATGTGTACAGAGCCATAACATAAATTGAGTGAGACAGTCTCTCTAGATTCTTTGCTTATCTTTAATATTACAGAAACTAATATAATCAGATAATAGTGTCAGGTACCCTTAATGAGCACAGGAGGTAGGCAGAAGGGCCAGTTTGGACAGTGTTGCCAAAATTTCAGCTATACAGTGCCCCGAGGCCATTGGAGCCTAATTTTTCCTGGAATGGGAGGAAAAGTTAGTGTGATATTTGCTGAGAGTAGCATACATGTTGATTCATGCTAACTAGGAGCCCTGTGGTGATAATGATATGAGTCTTCCAGGGAAGACAGATTAGAAGGGGTGAGATAGTTGTTTTAGGGCCAAGTGGCCCCAGGCCAAGGAGGACTACATGATCAGCATCCCCAGTGCACCTGTAGCTTGCACTTCACCTGGAAAGTACCTGTATTCTGCTGAGAAGAATGAATGGAGAATAGAGAGGAAGATGCTACAATTAGTGAAAAGCTCTTGAGGGTAGGAAGAGAACATCAAGTAAAAGGGAAAATGAAGCTTGTGGAGGTCTAGTGTTTCCTCATACAGTCTGGGTTACTTGGATGTATCTTTGGTGAGCAGCTGACATTCAGGTCTGAATCTTTCCTGCTAGGGGACTCCATAGAGGAAGTCCAGGTCCTGTTGCTTTAGTGAAAAAAGCATAAGAACTCCAGGATCCTAGAAAGTACTGAGCTAGTGGTGACCTGGAACAGTGACACACAAGAGAGGAAGGTGACAACGCTCAGGCAGCATATCAGGCACATCAGCTGGTGAAGGAATCTGTGGGCATTGTACCCCAGCTGGTGCAGATACTTGGCCTTTTCAAATTTGATGGAGGTGCTGTAATACTTAATGTATGCTGTGCCTCCAAAATTGATGGGTTCTGCGTTTTTCCTGCAAATAGCAGCACTTACCCTAGAAGTGGGTAAAAGATTCTGTTTTATTAAAGTGTTTCTGACACACAGCAGCCTAGGGACAACTCAAAGGAAGGTATGCTTAGGGAATGAGACTCCTGAGGAAGTTACTATAGCTAATATCATTGCCTGGGGAAGTATTCAAAACACATCCTAAAATAAACACCGCCTGCTTACACAGTCTTTTCTACTGCTCCAGTTCTTTCACAGGAACACTGACTTCTAGCTCTAATCCCCTAAGACTTAAGAAAAATTTTTTTTTCTTTCCTGTTTTCCACAACTTTTTAAGAGCACCTTCTTTGGTCCTATCTTGCCTTTTATAGCAGAAGCCAGGTGGTTTCTATTAATTGTTAAATGGTCACAAATGAACTGGACATATTAATTATCTGGGTCTCACTAGTGCTAGGCTTCCTACTATTAGAAGGGGCAAGTTGGCTTGTTAGAAGGTTGTTTCCATCGTTATGATTTTGGGTGGTTTCCAGTGTATGGTCTAAATAAAATGGTAGGCATATGTGTTTTTTCCCTCACGAATCATGGAAGAACACGTGTGGACTTAATATGTTGCTATTGGAAATTTTTATGCAATGTGCTCTATTTCCTTTATTAGAGCAAGATATATGTTATAATAGAATGCAATACAGTTATTTATCTATGTACAGACAGATGTACATTCAAATCTTTTTACAGGCTTTTTGGTAAGTCACTTTTTTGTATGGGACATACTTTAATCCTAAGCAAAGAATAAAATCCCTCAAAGGTTACGTAACAGAATCAATAATCCTTGTTTCTCCAGTGATGCTGACTTTGCAATCCTGCATTAAATAGATCAATGCATTTCCATCACATTGTTATTTTTACTCTACTGAGAAATTAATTGTGTCTATCTCTTCTGAAAATTGCATAAACTGGTAAAGAAAAATCAAACTTTGTTTCTTTTCTATCTGACGAAAAGTACTTTGTAGAATTTCTGTTAAGATTTGCAATAAATATTAAAAAAAAATTCAAATGGTTTTACTGTGAGAGGAGTTCTAAAAGTCTCTTTCTTTTAGAGATACCAAGTTGCTCTGAGCCACAGAAGGCTCCAAGATTATTACTGAGGGACTACAAAATCCAGTTATTTCAAGTGAATTGCAGTTCTCAGGGTTTGACCTCAACTGTGACTGAATGTTACAAATCATATGGTACGTACAATGGAAGCAGAAAAAAAATCAGTAACAGTGAGATGGAAAAGACCTTAGAGAAGTAAATTTCTGTGAACAGGCTGGTGTTCATAGTGCTACCCAAATTAGCCTTCTGAGTGCTGCCCTTTACTGCTATGAAAAAAACCCCAACATTCCCACAAAAACTTCAGTATAACCTCCCCTTATTAACCTGGTTGCCAGTAACATTTCCTCCCTGTCTCTTTTCCTGTAACCCACTAGAGAATGTATCCCACAGTAATCATCAGCAGTGGGGAATTAAGGCACAATGAATCAGGTGAACTTCAACAGGTTTCTAGCACTTCTGAACAAAAAAAGGTCACCAGAAGAATTGCTGATGCTTAATCAGGACAGATGAAGAAGGAAAGAAGTATGTTTGAAGGGGAGCACTGAAGAAATATTCTGGAAAACCTTACAAGAATAGTAATATTCAAAAAGGGAAAATATCTGTTAACTCATTATCTTATTATATAGCTGAAAATCTTAATTAAAAGATGTCCTTTAGACACAATCTGTGTTTGATATTGGTTTTCATCTAAATTAGTTTCAGCAAGCCAGTTCTTTTTCATTGCTTGTAAAATTGATAAAAGAAGCTTTATTTATGAAAAGCAGCCATTGGGATTAATTATTCCATCTAACTAGTCCCATCTTCAAGGTTTGGTATAACTTAATCTGCAAAGAAACTTTATTATGTGGGAAGTTTCCCTATGTAAATTATTTCTCGCACTTTTGTTAACAGTCCTCAGATAAAAAAACTGTAGTTACTTACCCATAACACTTTTAAAATACTAATTCTGTCCTCCTCTTTCATATAAAATTTTATTTATATTTAATTAGTAAAGAGTTCATATACATTTATGATAATAAGTAGAACAGATGAAGAACTTGTTATTCTATCATTTATACTCTAAATTATGTAGAAATTGATGATTTACATTTAATATATTTACATTTGAACATATTTGTCATTCTTTTGCCTGATTTATAAACAACTTATGCTCAAAGAGAATTAGGAAAAGGAAAGAGAATTGGAAGTGATTTCTCAGGTAATTTTTTTGTCATATATATGGAATGTAAATTGAGAAATATAGGGGGTTATAGTGGCTTGGATTATGGGGGCTTCTCCCTCTTTCTGCTGAACATTCTGTGTCTAAGGCACTTACTGATCTTTTATAATGTCTAGTAGTTGTTAATGAGTTAAAAAACTATACAAACCTTCCACCAAACTACCTTGGTTATTTGCACAGATCAATGAAGGATTTTGTTTGTTTTTGGAGAGATGGATTGAAAGATTTTAAAGGTGACAAGCCAGTCAAGAGTGTTTGGAGTACTGAGTAGATCCTTGATAGCTGATAATTCAAGAAAATACTTAATCAAACAGGGCTGGCAGGCATCTCTTCACTCCTTTGGACCTTTGGTGTTGATAAGGAGGTTTTATAAGATGTCATTTGTAAGAAAATTTGTTTTTCAGATATCTGATATATAGGTAGGGGATTTTCAGTATGAGGGACGTAGCAAAAAGTGACTGTGTCTTCATTTGAACAGAGGACTAATAACAATGTCACACAGATCTGCCTTTCAGCAATTTTATTGACAAATCTAGTGGCAAAATAAAATAAAATCTCTAGAGTCACTTAGAAAACCCTGTTAGTAGTAGATTGCATATCTATGTGTGAAACCAACAGACTATTCATAGGAACTTTGTAATTAATGACTGAATATTTTGAAAGATCTTGTTAGTATCAATCCAGGGAGAAATAGGAAAAAGGATGGTGTACCCATATTTCATCAGCAAGGAAGGTAGTTCTTTTACAAGGCATTAAGGTATTTCAGGTTCTTTCTATGATTTTTATCGGATGAAGAAAAGAACTGGATCCTGGAATACTTCACTGAGGGCTACTTTTGTCAAACACAGAAGAAACAAGAGAATGCTGACCTCCCTCTTTTCTCACAGAAAACTTTGTATTTTCTAGTATTATATATTTAAATTACTTTCTATAACAGGACAAGCAGTAATGTTATGAAGTCACTGAGTGTACTTGTATTGGAGAAATTATACAGTACTTCCAGCCAGCAGCAAGAGGTGGACCAAAATTTTTCTGAAGACCAAAATAGCCATTGTAAAACAACTGAAAATTGATATTTCCCTGTCAATTCCCAAATTGACATTTGGAATTTTCAGTACAGATACATGGGTTTTGCTTAATAAGATGGGTGTGGGAGATTGCAGTAAGTTGGGCTCATTTCCATTATGTTTAGAGGTCTTTTTTGCTGTCACTGAGGTTAAACGGAGAGGTCCAAGTTAAACCACTGATCTGTTAAACTTTGCATGACACAAAATGTGTTACTCTAAACCGATGAAAAGATTAGAAATAAATCCTGTGATTCTGGGAGTGAAAGAAATCAAAAGTAGTCAAACAACACACAAAGTCAAAGGGAATATCCAGTGTCAGTACAGGGAAAAAAGCAGGGATGTAGCTGGTAGCAGGACAATGTGGGTTATGGGAGTATAGGTGAGGAAGGGTCCCTAACAGATCTGGGTCAATGCAGCTTTGAGGCAAAAGCAGTACCTTTACAGATTATAGTACACAAAACGTTTTGTGGATGGACTGCTTCTGAAGTAATGAGTGAAGACCTGCCTCAAAGGTTGAGAAAATCCATTTGTTTTTCAAGCATTGTGTATGAGCTATTTATTTTAAGGATCTTGCAAGCCATGGCTCTGATGAGTAGAGAAGGACTGACTGGTGAGATTGACTTCTCTGGCCCTTGGTGA
>NW_010223751.1:4888-8291 GCF_000690775.1 Eurypyga helias | reverse complement strand
TCTGGGGTTCAGCAGTGAATCTCCCTTCCTTCACTATCTCAAGAGCATGCCTAATTTACACAATCTATCTCCTTCTGTACAGCTTCCACGGGCGTCAATGGGAGCTGTGTGCCTGAAGCCAAGGGCAGAATTTGGCTCAGAGAGAGTATAAGAGCTCCGGTGCTTTGCCAAATGAAATACATTTAGAGTCTGACATGCACAGTTGGAAGTAGTAAGTAAAAAATCAGTTTTGCTGGATACAAGGCTTCACTGGCTAGTGCTCCTTCCCCCTCATCATTGTTAAAAGAAGTGCTTTATAAGAAAAACTGTGCTAGATCAAACCAGAGACTTATCTTACCTAGTGTTCATAGAGCAATACTTTATGTAGTTCCTTAGTTTCCACTACTTTGTGTCTTAGGACTTTCTGTGTCAGAGGCCACATTTTTTATTTAGCTCTGCATCGATTATAATAAAAGTTGTGCCAAGTTTCGTTGCTTTCTTTGTCACAGTTCCTTGAAACACAGTTCTTTTAACTCATTCCAAATCATTTCCCAAAATTCAGCAGCAGTAGCAGCACAGTTGACTGATATGATCTGTGCCTCATTTAAAAAAGCCATTCAGCTTGTCTAGTCACTGCTGAACAACAAATATTTTACTGCTAAATCACAGTATCTCACAGTTCACCAGTGTCAGGAACACGGGTTCTTATATGGCTTTTTCTTGTAAGGTTCTTCTCATGAAAAGCTGTTCTGAACTGCATACAAATGACTACCTTGTGGAGTGGCCTTTTAGTTGTCTGTCTTTTTCACATTATGTGTAGGTAATTCCTATGGGATCACCTCTTCTCATAGTTATAAAGATTAATTGAACAAAATTGCACATATGGACAAGAACTCAGCTATTTACAGACTTTTACAACCTACAGGAGTCTTCCATGGGAACCATTAGTTGCGGCTGTTTGTTCTTCCCTAAAAACACAGTGGCTTACTGCTATTTCCCTAAACAAATAATTCTAGAAAAAACCCCGGTGCTTTTAAGTGCTAACTGCATACCCTGAAAGTGATCTGGGTTTGTTTCTGGGTGGGTTTTTTTTTTTTACGCTTTTTTTGTTTTGTTTTTCCTCTGAGAGAGTTCTGCTTCTCTCCCCTAGTGGTTTTTATCTTGGCCTTTAAATTTACAGGTCCCACCTTTGGTGAGAAAATCCAAATGAGTAAACCCCTTCACTAGAAACTATTTTCACAGAAATGACCAATTTGTTCAACTTCCCTAAAACAGCCAGTCTGCACTCCAGTAAGCAATCTGGTCTCTCTGACCTGTTAAGGTTCAAGACTTCTACTGGTTGTTTCCTTTAAATCAACAAGGCAGAAACCCTTGGTTTTGGGATTATGTGATAGTTTACAATACTCTGTGCATCATACAAGGCCAGATTATTTTTCTTTAAAATTATGTCAGCACTTCGTGCAATGTTCCCTGAAAGCACTTCTTTTCTAACTAGATGTTTCAAGAATGGAACTGTCAAAAAATTCACAGATAAAAAAGAGATTGGTATAAAAAAATCAAGGTGAAAATATTTTGATTAAAACAATGGAAGATGTTTGGGAGTCTTTTCCCCCTCAACATGTGGATTTTAATAACTGCTGTTTGTTATTAATTACAGAACATACTGCATCTTCTAATAATCACGTCAGAAGAGAATCAAGCTAATTTGTTATATTCCCCTTTGGATATGGTTTCCATATACACAATATTTAGACTGAATCCTGTGACTACTTTTTTTCCCATTGACAGCTTAGGGAGGCAAGTTCTTAGCAATCTGAACTACAGGGGATCTGAATCACTGATTGTACTCATCAACTAAAATGCCACACGGTACATGACTGTGAAGTTAGGTACCTAGAATAGACCAAAGGTGCCTAACTCATACGCATTTCTCTGAGCAATTAAACCTTAACACTTGATGCTGAAAGCCTGCATATATGTGTGAAGTTAGCTTTCAGCATGTGAGAAAGTTTGCAGAGCCTGAAAGAAGGAGAGAGAGGGAAGCACTGGTAAGATTAGAGCATTATGTAACATAGTGACTATCACCTGGGAGGATCTTAAAAGATTGTATGCAGCATCTGAAATATTTCCATATAAGATTAAATTACATGATGTACAGGTATTTGTTAGATGTGCCACAAATGGTATTTTTTTCTTTATTCACCATTGTACAGCATATACATGTAATACAGAGGAAGCAATCTATATGGCAACAGAAATGGAAGAATCAAAATCCTGTATCAGAATAATTAAACAGCACATAGTTATTGCAATGCAAGCATATTTTTAATTAATCAGAACCAATCAAAAAACCTTAAGTAAAATACAATTAATTTGATAGAGGTTTCAGTGCTTCTTAATAGAATAAGTCTCTTGTGTGAAATATTTAGGTAATGACTATCATAAAGGAGACTGCTTTAGAGTGCAATAATGTGTTCTGAAAGAGTCTTCTTTTCTGTGTCAGTTAGGAAGAAAGCATCATTATACTTGGCAGTGTATTCATTGTGCCTAATACTCAATGAGCTGTAGCTGAGTAAACCTGGAATGTAAGCCAATACTTCCAGAGTACCTGTCACCCTGCTCATAAACCTGCGCTGTCACTGTGATTGTTCCCAAAATATCTTATAAAGTTTGTCCTCTCACTGTCTTTTTTTTCTGTTTTCTTTTTTCTTTATCACTTCTTGACATCCTGAATATATCAGAGACAGGCTGAACTGATGAAAAAAATTCTGAGATGCACATCTAAGAGACAGTCTATCACTTGTTACTTTTGTAAATCCTACCTGTGGACATCCAGAAACAGAACAGGTATTTTTTATTTGTTCTTTTTTCTGTCTTCTGACAGATTTCCAAATCTATGGCTATTTTGAATAGCGGAATTCCCAGAAGTGAATGAAGTTAGGAAATATCCACTACAGCTTTGATACGTTCATTTTCCAGAGGTATTGTTGCACATGAGTGATGTGAGAACATTGTGATCCTCTGCTGCTTGTTATGGGTATGTACCTGCATGTAAGAAGGCTTGCTAAAAATACCATAATGTTCATTATGTAGTACTACAGCTAACTGTTCTCATTAATTTTGAAAATGTATGCAATTTATATTGGTATGGAATCCACACTAACACATAGAAAGGTCTGATGGCAGAGCAAGGGAGCAGATGGTCTTTGCCTTAAGGAGTTTACCACCTGACAACACAGAAAGAAATGTAGGGTGAGGGCGTATACATGCCAGTGAAGGGCTCACCACACAGGGGTAGAGTGGGAATGAGAAGGGTTGAGTCACAAGGGAGGAATGAGCAATAGCCTGCCAGGAAACACCCTGTGAGTTCCAAACATTTTTATTTTTGTTTGATAAGGGTTTGAGTAGGTGGAGATCAGTTAAC
>NW_010223751.1:1040-4829 GCF_000690775.1 Eurypyga helias | reverse complement strand
AGGAATGTGATGAAGCTGAAGGCAGAGAAAGGGAGAGGTGTGGGGGTGAGACAGGTTGCAACACTCAGCACGTGGGAAAGGATAATTAAAAATCATGGGTGTCTGTCAGCCGTTTAAGCCTCTTTTACCTTTACTATGTCAGCTTCATTGTCAAACTGGATCCTCCCTGTAGACTCTTCCTCATTCCAGGCTGCTCCTGTCATTGTTTAACACAGTTGTGCATGAACTGTGCGCACAGACTGAAGCCATAAAATTATACAGTGTGCTTAATTGAAAGATTGAAAAATTACTTTGCAGTGACAGTCTACACAATGGTTGACACTTAGGGACTGATCTTAGGCTATGTACGCAGTGAGTGCTGTATAATGTTGTAACTTTTAAGTATGAAACCAATGATTTTTCCTTTGGCAGATGGAAATTATTCTTACACCACATTAACTTTTAGGGCTGGAAGGGGAACTTGTCCCTTTACTTATCCCTCTTAAAGATTCAGATAGCTAATATTTCTCACTTATGCTTGGGACAGAAAGCCTGAATCTCAAAAAATGGTCTCTATGTATTTCCTTAGATCAAGTGATATATTAAATTTCCTTTATATTAAAATATTTTGCTTATGTGCTGAGAATTTTTATTTTTGCTGTCAAAATTGATAGTAGATTTATGGTAAATAAATAGTAGATTTATGGTAAATAAATATTCTACTAAGAAATCCCAGATCAGCTCTAACTCTTTTATCACTGTCACCCTTCATTTCTCATGTAAACGAAACCCAACTAAGGTCCAATTTTATCAGTCTTTCTCCTTGCTTCCTGCAACATGTTTGAATACAGAAGGTTATTTTTCAGAAAAGCATCATTAAACCGTAAGATTTTGAAATAGAGAGGCTCAGTTTTCCCTGATTTCTTCCATGAAACATGATGAAAAAAGCAAAGTAGATCCAAACAACATCTAAATTTTTTGAATAGTGACAGTATCATAACTGAGCCATATAGGCTGCATGCCTGGTTATTTAAGTGTAGTTATTGGCTGCCAGAATTACGCTCATGGGATCTCAATATCTTCAATCCATAACCTTATTTTCCAGTCAAAATTCAGAAAAAAATGAACCCAAAACAATAAAGGAAACACAAACAAACCATTCTCTGTATGAAGCCAGCTTTTTATTTTCAATTCAGTAAATTCAGCCCTTCTCTCCATATGCTCACCATTTGCATTGTCAGAACTTACTCTTTTAAGTAGAATTAGAAAAACAAAACATCAATGGAAAATCAAGCTGATTTCAATATTGTTCAACAAAGCAAGAATCATCTGACACTGTAGGAACTTCTTATCCTATTTTCTCTGAACAGCAGGGTAGGAGCACTTTAGTATTAAGATATTTCATTTTCTCTAAAAATTATACTAAAGACTGCAGTATGGTGTATGTTATTTATAAATATTTGAATTTCATAATTGTTTCCATACAATATGGAGACAGAACCCACTAGAATTCCTAATGTATTGAATATTCTTACTACTGAAGTCTCACTTTTAGGATGTCATGTCAAACTTGCATCTTTTGATCACAATCTCTCACATTAGAATAATTTTCTTTTAATTTACTTTTCAAACAGCTTCTCTCATGAAAGTGCAGCTAATGGCACACTGTTTGCAGCCTCTGTGCAGTAATGCTTCGTTCAAACTAACACCTCTACCCAGAGCTCATTAAGTCAGCACTTACATGCCTTCAATACAAAGGGAATAGTTTCAGGATGAGCACTGGATGTCTGATCTCCTTTTACACAGATTATGCTTTTTTTGCTCCTGCTCTAGGCATTGCATGATCAAACTTATTCCTGAAATACTGTAGCAAGAAATAGCTTTGTCTGCTCTCTTATTAAACTGTCACAAAACATGTCTGAGAACCACATATTCCACTGCAGTGTTTTAGGAACTTTAGGAGATCATGTAGAAATTCTCACAATAGAAAAATGTGAATGTTCATCTTCTACCAACCTACAAATTACAATTCCTTGTCAGCATTATTGTTTTCAGCTTTGTAGTATTAAAATGTTTTCATGAATTAAAAAACATGAATGTTGAAAATGAATGTGTTATACTTTTAATATATTTAAAAGTCTGAGTCTGATTGAATGAAATGTGATCATATTGTCAAAAAGCGTCCTATACTTTTTGAAAATGTACTTTGAAAATGTAACTTCAAACATCTCTGGTTTGCTTTTATTTTCCTTTTCCATTCATAGCTTTTCAAGTTACAACCACTGAGTCCCAGCTAGTGAAGGAGAATTTCATTCCTGTGGAATGATCAGACACCTAATTTCAAGAGTCAGGTGACACCAGGCACTTTGAATGAGTCTTTTGGGAAGTGTAGTTGATGACACTAGGTTTGGGTCTCAAATAGTTGCATACTGAGTTTGGTTAAAGTCTTACTCTACTGCCACTAAATAAATAAATGGATCCAGCTGATGTTGATGAAATAAACACCTAAATAAATCTTAGTCTTCTCTTTATTTTGTCCAGATCTCTATTTTACATACAGATTCCTGAACCGAGTCCTGGTGGGATGAGGGTGGCACAAAGAGGTAGCTAAGGAAGAGATTCACCTTCTTTGCATGTGCAAATAGTTAAGTAACTTCAGCAGTGTCTGTATTCTCCTGACTAATCATATTGATTTACCTCCTGAGATAAATAATGGTCTAAGGAAACAATCAGGGGGCTTAAATATCCCATCCTTATGTATTTCCCAGGAAAATGAACACTCAGTATGTACTTAGATTGATAGGCTTGCCTGACTGCCATGACAAGACTCCTTTCTAACTGAAATAGCAAAAAACCCCATTGTCTGGTCTTTATCCAGGCCTACATCTGTGAGAGAAATCAAGCTCCGTCTTGGTGATAGAAAGCATCACGAAGAAGTGAAAAATGTTAAGACATTCATAGTCCTACATTTCTGATACACATTATTATTTCCATCCAAGAATTGCCAACAGATCAAGAATCATTGCATGGTTTGTCACAGACAGCCATAATAAAACACGGCTCATGCCCTGAAGACCTTAAATTTAGAAGGGATGACAAATACTGAGCAGACGACTGGGACCTGAAGCCAAAAATGTTATCAGAACCATTTGCTACACACACATCACTAATCTGTGGCAGAGTCATGAACAGACCCCTGTTACAGCATGTTGACTTGTGTTTAACCATAAAAATGACTTCTTTTCACTGTATGTGCTAGAGATTTAAAGTTATGGCAACAAAAGCACATCAGCAACCATTGCAATGCTTATTACTCAGGTGATCAGATGTCTCCTAGAATTTACGGTTACAGTTTGGATTAAATACAAAACTGGTATTAGATACTGCAGAGCTGAGCATTGTAGTGAACACCTTTTTGGCACCTAAAAGAATATCAAACATAGTTTGGAACCACAAGGTAAATACCTAAGATCTGCTTTAAAAAGTGAGCAACAAAGAGTAGGGAATTAATGTCAGTTTTCTCCCTGAGAGAATGTATCAAGGGAAGACCCTTAGGGGTCTCTACTAGATCATGTACCTTTCAACATAGCCATAAATCATCTGGACAGAGAGCAGCTAACACAAAGATAAAGTTTGCTAAGAATAATAAGTTATTAAATGCAATAAGAAGCTTCCTGCAAAGCTTCTGAACTGAACTGATTGAATGGGCTATTGACTGGCAAGTCAAAAACAATACAGTAAAGTTGAAAATGGTATAGGGAAGGATGACGACAATGATTAAAAGTGTGGAATGGCTTCAGTACAACAGGT
>NW_010223751.1:0-1029 GCF_000690775.1 Eurypyga helias | reverse complement strand
GCTCTTCAGATTGAAAAATAAATTAGAGTGGAATATGAATGATTTCTAAAAAAGATTGGGGACCCAGAAAATTGTGTTGGAAAACAATTACCTGATGTTTCTCCTAATGTACAGACTAGGGTAAATCAAATGAAAGTGGCAGGGGCTAGGTTGGAAATGAACAAAAAGAAAGATTGCCTCCATGACAGACAAGCTGTAGAACTCGGCACCTTAAATTGTTGTGGATACTGAAAATTTACCTGGGTTCAGAAAACTGATTAAACATACAGGAAAAAGTACACACAGTATTCAACACAAAGGTACTGACTCTGGCTCAGGCAGGCTTTCTGTTGCAAGGTTATGGAGGATGAGAAAGTAGGGGAACTATAAATATATTCTGGTCCTGTTCTCTATTAGAGAAGCAGGTCAATGAGCTGCTCAGCTGGTGGCAGAGCTGAAGAAGGAAGTGGAGAGACTGAGGAGTATGAGGGAGAGTGAGGAGGAGAGAGGTCCTTGCTCCACCAACCTGCCACCCCAAAGGAAAAGGCAGCAGATGGAGGGCACACAGCTCACAGTTGATCCCATATCCTCTTGCCATTGGGCAGGCAGAAGGAACTTAAGAGAGAGAGAGAGTAATGGAAATGGGTCCCTGCTTGGGGAGGTAGGCACATCCCCTCCTGCCATCCCTCCCCTTCCCAGCTGCCCGTGCAGATGGTGCTCTGGAACTCGAGTGCAAGGAAACTTCAGAGGAATGCCCATCCAGGGAGATGCATAGGACAACCCCTTTAGCCCCACACATTACAACTGCCTCCGTTAAAAAAGGAGGGTCATTGCTGTAGGCAATTCCCTTATAAGGGGAACAGAGGGCCCGATATGCCCCCCAGACCCATCACACAGGGAAGTCTGCTGCCTGTTTGGGGCCTGGGGTAGGGGCATCACCAGGAAACTCCCTGGTCTAGTAAAGCCCTCTGACTACTACCCTCTGTTGGTAATGCAGGTGGGCAGGGATGAGCTCGAGTAGAGGAATCCAAAAGCCATCAAAAGAGACTT
>NW_010223750.1:0-9254 GCF_000690775.1 Eurypyga helias | reverse complement strand
CGCTCGCAGCGCGGGCGAGCCCCAGCCGGCGGTGCAGGCAGCCCTCTGCTCTCCTCCCGTCCCCGCCTGGAGAGGAGAAATAGCTACGTCCTTTCTTCGGTGTATGTGTGAGGAAATGCCTATTCTTTTCTTCTTTTGCATGTGTGTGTAAATAGCCAGGGATTGTTTCTATCTCCGCAAGTTCATACATCAAATATCCCAAGAAAATCCTTTTAATTCTAGAGGAAAGCGAAGTATCTAGGAATTGCCTGTTCCTGCCTTCAGTGCAGGCAGGAGGAGTGGGGTGAGGGGCGAGGACGTTAGAGACAACTCTGTCCTGGGATTTCCCTTCACCCTCTCTGCTTCCCCCGCCGAACAGGGAAACAGCCAGGGCAATCCAACCCGCTTCTGGACAGGCTCCGTGGCTCCGGAGACCGACTCCATTCCCACTTCATGAACAAACTGTCACCCTCACCCTATTGTATCTGTTTTCATGATTCTGCATTACTGTTTGCAAAGTGTAACAGGGCACATTGTTCATGTTGTTTTTCAGTTTCGGAGTCCGTACGGGTTCTGTCTAGGAATTTTACAGCAAATAGTTGTTGTGCACAGGACAGCATGTATGCTCGTACACGTTTGTACGTGTGTCTTCCGCGAAGTTGGTTCAGCTTTGGCTGGGTGCGTAGAAAGATGACAAAGCTAGAAAGATAGGCTGCTGCTTATGTTGCTTTTTGTACCCACACCAACTTCATCTTTTATCCATCTTTGATACAGACTCAATTGCTTAAGGTAACAGGTCTGTGTTAAGGGGTCACCAGCTTATGGTAATGGGTATTGAGATCTTACTGCTATTGCTTGTTTAGCTGCGAAGCACATTTTGTGTAAAAATGTTTTCCCTGTCTTGTATGAATTCCTCCATAGGAAGTTCAGCCTCTCTCTCCTACGTAAATAATTATAAGGTATTAGACAGACACTACCTATAGATGTCTCTGTAAGCTGTACCTAGGTATTGTCACCCGCGTGGTCAGTGCTAAATTCTGATACGGCTCGTGGTACATCCTGCAACATTTTGTGATAATGTGACTTTACTAAAGATGTTCTGATACAGTGTTGCTACAGTCCTCTCTTACTTCTTGTGGTTGTAACAAAAGTTTAACTGCAGTAAAACCTTTGCCCAGATAATTTTGGCGGTGGGTGTTGCCACAGTACTTGTTTCTCCCTGCTTTAAACTGGCAACATGTATTCTGAAGTCTGTAAAGTACACCAAATGCTATTCTACCTTTACTCTTTCAAGTTGCTGCTGCAGTTGCCACTGTAAGCTGTACTTTGTTTGACAAATGTGCACAAAGGAATTTTATTGTGTAGCGAGTAAAATTGCTGTTCCCATGTGGTCCAATATATGGAAAAGTTTAAAGCCTCTGGAGAACAAAGGCTGAGCCTGTGCTGAGGAGAAGGGCTAAGGCTCTCTCTTATTTTTATAATGTCATATCACATCACGCTCCCCCCAGAAGGGTCGTGATTTGCTAAAATCGAGTAAAAATGATACGCTGCTGTATATATATAAGTGGTGGAGATCGCGAAAGTCCACAGTGTGGTTCTGTCTAGCCTCCTGGGGTTGCCAACTTACGGAGAACTTGTCCCGAGTCCGTTATGTGAACGATACATGGTGCTGCTCTGACCAGCTACAGTCTTGCACAGGGCATTACTTGTATAGTGACATATGTTTGCAAATCGCAATGGAAGATGGAAGGCAAAATTGCCACTCCTTACAATGTTTTATGTTAGGACCCTGATGGTTCATTATGGCTTCGTTTTCTTGGGATGCATCAATAACGTATTACTGCAAGGTTTGATTAAATCAATTTCTTTCCAACGACAAGTAAACAATGAAGTGATTGATACAAACTCACAAAAAACGACTCGTGAGTTACCTAGATCAATATGTTGTAAAATTGTATGCCACTGTACTATTTTTAGGAACAAGAGGTTGAATTAATACAGCAAATGTAGGGATTTTTACGTGTTAAATTTTCTGCAAAAGCCTTCACATTACAGCAATATAGGTCTTTCAAAGTGAATTGCTAAAAGGTATGAAATGACAGAGGTAACGTTGCTGGCATTGCTTTTTCACTCTGTTGTGTACGTCCACATATTGCAATCTACACTTCTCATGATGCACTTGCTAGTTTCCCAAGTACTTCTAAGTTCACTCACCAGAGCTGCTGATTTTTCATTTTATTTTATTTGTTTGATCTGAGGTGCCGTACTTAATTTTCTATGTGCCTTTCAAACTCTGTGCTAAAATATATTCTTCTGTTGTGTTTCAGTCGTACATACGTAGCTATTGTTAGCAACACTCAGTAGCTTCCCAAATGCAAATGTTTCTATACTTACAACATGCCTGTGAAGTTAAGTATTTTGACCTCTGCTTTTACCATGCAGAGTTGAAGCATGGGAAGATTAAGTACCTTACTCAAAGCTGTGCAGGAAATCTGTGGGAGAGGCAGTTACGGTACCAACAGCGTGTCCGTAATAGTTGTATTTCATAGTCATAAAATCATCTTCCTTCTGTGGCTACACTTTTGCCTCATTCATTCTCTGTTACTGTTTCTCTCACAGTAATTACGAGAGGAATGGATATGATCATGCCTCTATATTCAATCTATATTGAAACTCCTAACACACCATGTAACACTTACTGGTAAAAAGGAGTACAAAAACTGGGCTCGAGCCTGAAATCATTACACAGCTCTCCATTTCCCACATTCACAATGAAAGAAGCAGAGACACTTTAGAAAAATATATTACATGACAGTCTTTGACTTACACATTACAGTGTATTTTAAGTGATGAGGCTCCAAAGTGACAGTCAGTGTCATGTTTGCCGTTTCTTGGTAGTTGATTAAAGGGTCCTTGAAAACTTACATTCCTGCAATGCACTGTTTTTTTCAAGCTATTCCCTTAATTTTTAAAACATAAGCAGGAAAATTACTCCCATTATATTCAGCTCTTGCTGTAAGTTCTGCATATGTGATACAGGCAGTAAAACAGGAGCCACTGGCATGTGCTGTACTGGAACTTGCGTTTTGTAGAAGAAGTCTCCTGCAGAGAGTCGAATCTTTCTGTCTGCGACACACTGCTTTTTTCCTCATGCAAGTCTGCTTATCTTAGGGCAAGGCATAGCCCGGCTTACAAGCATTCCTGAGAAATGAACGCATGTGCAGGATCAGTGGAATGGTGGCATACCACTAACAGTTCATGTTACAGAACCCATTTTGTAGAACACGCATTTTTATGGACAAAATTGCAACCTGTCTTTACAACCTGTCAAAGGGCATATCTTTGATGTAGACCTGATACGTCAACTCGCATTGTCCCTTGCAGGAGACTACAGCAATGCTTGTGTACAACTTGGGGATTATCTCCATACCAGTTTTCTGCTTTTTGTGTCTCTTATAAAAGATAGAACACTTAAAAGAATAAGAACAAAAGAAAATCTTTAAAGGAGGGAGGAGAAACATCCTGTCTTTCCTCTGTCTTTCAGTTGATCCTCATTTGATAAAACCATATAAAATTGAATAGCGAGTTTAAAAACTTGGGTAGTTTAAGCAATTTGTAATGATTCCTTTCAGTTGAAAAAAAACTTGTATCTGTTCAGTTTCAGCAGTTCCTAAACTCACAAGAACTCTCAAGCAGTTGCTGAAAGTCCTCAAAGAGTGTATTCTGCCTCTTAATAATTTTGTGCCATAAGATACTGCATAGAAAACTAATTAAAAAAAAAAAGAAGAACAAAAAATGTCCAAGGATACTTTGCCACATGAGAACTGATAGCAGTTTTAAGTAGGTAGCAGTGATCCAACTTTTATCATTTGATTGCCAGGCACAATCCTTTGTGGTCTGTGATAGAGAAAAGCAAGAGAAGTCTGACGAAAATGAGCGCAGGCTGCTCACTTCGGGATGGCAGAGCTCAGAGTATGTATGAAGCATAAAACATCTGCCTTTCAAGGGTGATGGTTTACAGTAACATTTTAAGAGGATGTTTTATGAATAGTTTGCCCTTATTATTGGCCTCTTCTCTTTCCTGTAAGTGGTGTTTTGAAACACAGTTTGATTAAGTCTCTGCCACTAGTTGATGATAAAGCAGAAGAAAATCCCAAGAATAAGAACAGTAGTGCTTGTTGGCTTATTCCTTTGTTGGATCTCCTCTCCAGTGTTTTTGCTCTTTCTTCTCCAAATCTTGTTCTGAAGGAAAGGGCTTCAAGGGGTTTCTTATGTTACTGAAGACTATGTGCTTTACGGTGCTATGGAGAGTCCTCGTTCAGGTTGACATGTGCATATTGGGTGAGTAATACTCGTACCTTAATTCTTATGTTTCTTGCACTAGTCTCCTGACAGGATCCAGCTCTTAATGAAGAGTTGTTCTCTTGCTACTGTAAACTTCAAGTAAATTATACTAATTAATTAAGGAAATCAATGCTGGAAAAAAAACCCCATGAAAAGCAAGAAAAGCCCGTTGCAATTGTTAGCTTGCATGTTACTGTTTAATGTGGCTGGTCATCCAAAAGTTGATTGTTGCTTCGTCTGCTCTGCTAAGATAGTGTGGTTGAAACAGATCGTATAGCGGTAGAGAACTATCTTTGCATTACGTCTTCATATTTGAAGGCCACAAATGAAACAAAAAATTAGAAGAGTAACTTCTGTGGAGCTAGACCATTGATGATAATCCCTTTGACTTTTATCTTAAGTCTGCGCTTTTGTTACTATAAATAACATTTTAAAGCATTGTGTAAAAGGAGCTTCGTGTATCTTTGAAAATGGGAGATTTGACATAACTTTGTTTTATGGTATTAAGGATTTCTTTGTTGTTGGCTTAACAGAGACCTACTATTATTTCTCTATTTGTTCTGAGTTAATTCTTTTTCAGACATGCAGAAACATTGTGGCTTGGGAAATTTTGATGGCCTTTCTCTTTGATCCACAATCAATGCTGCTTTGAAGAGCTGTATTTTATTTTGGTTTGCTCTAGGGTTTCCTCCAATTTGTTTTATTCAAAGTAATTTTTCTACTTGTTAGACAAGGTTGAACCTGCACTATTTTTTTTTTCTTCTGTGGTTGTGCTTAAAATGTCAGTATTTTATTTTGTTATTATGAAATAATACAGAATTTAGTGTGAGGTTTTTTATATTTTAAAAGGTGATCTCCAAATAAAATATGGTTTTAATCTATTTCAATTCACCTTTTCGCATACTCCTAAGGCAGACTGAGAGGAATGAGATTCTAACTCTTGAGACAGCCCTTTAACCCTTGGCATCACAGGCCTTTAGGAAGGCAGGAACCCAACCCAGGAATGGCACCTGTTTGCAGTAATGTCACTTTATGCCTATCAAAGCAGGGTAACATAGGAGAAAACCCTTACAGGAACCTTAATATGAGCATTCGTCAACCATGTGACGAATGCTCATATGCTCATTCGTCAACCATGAGCATACGAATGCTCATGACGAAACACATGCATGTGTTCTCAGTGCCTTAGGGTATGGTTTAATGCTCACTACTATTAAACTGCATCTAGAGCAGCAACATTCATGTAGAATACAATTATAGAATCGTTTAGGTTGGAAAACACCTTCAAGGTCATAAAGTTCAAACGTACACCGAGCACTGCCAAGTCCACCACTAAACCATGTCCCTAAGCACCACATCTTCATATCTTTTAAATGCCTCCAGACCTGCTGACTCCACCACTTCCCTGGGCAGCCTGTTCCAATGTCTGACAACCCTTTCTGTGAAGAAATCTTTCCTAATATCCAATCTAAACCTCCCCTGGTGCAACTTGAGGCCATTTCCTCTTGTCCTATCGCTTTTTACTTGGGAGAAGAGACCAAAATCCACCTCTTCGCAGCCTCCTTTCAGGTAGCTGTATAGAGCAATAAGGTCTCCCCTGAGCCTCCTCTTCTTCAGGTTAACAGCCCCAGTTCCCTCAGCCACTCCTCACAGGACTTGAGCACCAGACCCTTCCCCAGCTCCGTTGCCCTTCTCTGGACACGCTCCAGCACCCCAATGTCCTTCTGGTAGTGAGGGGCCCCAAACTGAGCACAGGATTCGAGGTGCGGCCTTGCCAGTGCCCAGTACAGGGGCACAAGCACTTCCCTAGTCCTGCTGGCCGTGTTGTTCTGATACAAGCCAGGATGCCATTGGATGTCTTTGTCACTCTGGTCTAAGCAACCTCTGCTGTTTCTGACATTGGAACAGGAAAACAGGGTGAAACTGATGTTTTCATCCTTTGAATGTTGAGTGCAGCTCCCTTTAATGAGCTCAGCAGGACAGAGTGTGTGGAACCTGGCATATAGCTTTGCTCTATATCAGAGGACCTTTTAGATGAGTTTTTTAACATATGGGATCCAGCTGTTACATTGCAGGTTCTGAGTCTGATGTCATTCTGTACCTCAAGTGTACTGAGGAGACTTGTTTTGGAGTGTAGCGCTGAGTTTGGTTTCTGTCTGACAGCCATTGCCAGGATTGGCAAGCACAGTTCAGGCTGTGCTCTGGAATTGTCAGGAGCAGACTCCGTAAGAGGGTTGTGCTTTAGTTCTCTGTAGAATATATTCCAGGTCATGCCCTAGATTATTGTTCATGATTTTGGAGCATCAGGAAGTGATTTATTTAGAAGGCACACGTTACTTACTCTGTTTTAAAACTTGTCTTCCTATATGCAGAGAGTGGCCTATCACAGCTGAGGCTGTGATGAGGAGAATCTCACTGCTTGCAGAGGCTGAGCTCTAGAGATCATTATCCTGTGGGTGATAGTTGCATCCTATAGAGCATAGTCTGATTTACAGATATTCTATTTTCTAAAAACCTACAACTTCAGAATTGTTCCTTGACTGGCAAGCGTCTTGAGCTAGTAGATGATTTGGTTTGGAGAACCTGATGTTGAAGCTATTTTTTCTGGTGATCTTGGTTAAGTATGGATAGGATCAGCAATTTAATGAAGTAGTCATTCTAGTCAGGGTTTTTATTGCTTTTTCCTGGTATAACCTGATGCCTAGAGAGGGAAAAGAGCCTTAACCAAAGTATACATCAACCATTTGAAGGTCCAAGTTTTACTTCATTCCAGCTGACTCTTAGCAGCCTGGAGAACCTGCCTAACTGTGTGTTAGTGCTTCACTATAGCTGGTGAGATGCCTTGTCAAATGTCTACATAATCTAGTAAATCATAGTCAGTCGTCATGTCCTATATGATTTGATCTTGCCTTTGTGACTTGAAACATCTTTATTTAAGATGAGTCTCTACCACTGTCATCGTATTGCCAAAGTACTTAACTTCGCCCTTCGTTAAGTGAAACGTCCTGTTTCAATTATTTTTCAATTATTTGTCTTTCAGTTCCATCAGTTTTAACTCAACAAATTCCACATCCATATGTTTCAACACATCTATTGATGTCTGTTTTTGGATAAATGTTAATTCTTTTTATGTCTCAGAATTCCCAGTTATCTACCAGCTGCTGGGATATGTATTTGCATTGCTGTGTCTGAGAAGCACGTCGGACGTCTCACTGTGCCTATATGGCAATATTTCCTAGCAAGAGTCATGGGAGAAAATAGACCCTTATTGGCCACAGCCTGGTGTTTCTTCTGGACCAAGATTCTGGCAGCTATCTCAAAATTATAACAGTCCCTGATCGCATCAGCTTCTTTCATGTCATTTGGCATTTCGGTCATTTAGAAATTCTAGGTGGGTAAGACCAACAAGAACCTCTTTGGAAGTCAGTGTTTAGAGTGGTAAAAGCACCTTAATTAGAGCATTATTTCGATAATCAGGGAAGATGAGGTTGGAAAGGGCCTGAAGGTCACCTTGTATGTTTAGACTTGGAAATGTCACGTGCCCAAAATATCAGTTTTTGTTTTGTGAAATCAATAAAATCACTTGGTAACTTTCATTACCCATAGGAGATAGGACTTCTCTGGCCCTTGCCAGAATCTGGTGTTTTTGTGGAATTTCACATCCTACTGAAAAACTGGGAGAACTAAGAGAGTAAAATGATTATGAAAAGTTGTCCATTGGGCATGATTTAGAATTCAAATGCATCTTTACCTCCTTCTTTTTTTTTTGACAGTGACTAGACAGGAAACCTCAATTTTCTTGTACAGATTGAGAATTCTGTATCCATGTAATGGTGCTCATTCACATTCCCTGCTTTTTTGAGGCTATTTTGAAACTTAGTCTTTGGATATTTTCGGCAGTTTGATGTAGCAATGCTGCAGCAGGTTTGTACTTAGAGCAGTAATGCTTAATGCATTCTAATGTATTTCATAATTCGTTTCATTTATAATGCAGGTTTTTGAGACATCTTGCAAGCATTCATCCTCTGTTTTAAAAGGGAAAAAGTAAGATAACATAGTGAGGCTTACTGTCTAGCTGTGGAATAAGCTCAGTAAATCACTGCCGAAGACATTTTCAAATAAGTTGCTATTGAAGATATATTAATACCTTTTTGTTACCAGTTTCAAGATGACCCATGGCTCCTCAAGTGTGTGCCTTCCTGAAGATGTCAGGGACTACCAGGCATTTGCCTGAATTGTTTTTTTAATGAGGTCTCTAGTTTTGAAACAATTTTTTTTTTTCCCCTCTAGAATAAGAGAAATCTGTGTATCCAATTTTGCTGCATTGGCAATCCCTGTCAAACAGGTTGTTTTGTCTTCCTTTTGTCCTATTCCTGGGATGCTGTGCTGTCAAGTTGTGTTGCATTATTAAACATCTCCTGTCTGTTAAGCACACACCAGCAAAACGGCTGGACAGTTCAGCAAGTGCTTGGGTCCATCAGACCAGATCGTAGAACAGAAAGTGAAGCGGTAATATAGAGCATGAGCTCTCTTTTATAAGGGTAATAATCCTTTAAAATAATGGTGGAGATTCTTGTGATGATTTACTTCATCCTGCCCAGTACATCTGTGCAGCTTTGAATATAGATTGCAGTACAACAGTGGCCTCTTGGGCAATAGCTGAAGTGCTTTTTGCCAGGTATCCCAGTAGAAAATATCTGATGAGAGGACAGCATAAGGATTGCATTTTTGATGTGGTCCCTCGATTTCCTGACTTAGCAGCCAAATCTTATATATACATTTCACAGTCACAGAGTGGTAAGGGTTGGAAGGGAACTCTAGAGAGCATCTAGTCCACCCCCCCTGCCAGAAGGGGATCACCTAGAGTAAATCACACAGGATATATTTCACATATACACATATTATGTGCACACACACTATTTATATTTATA
>NW_010223749.1:42878-54804 GCF_000690775.1 Eurypyga helias | reverse complement strand
AACAGAACTGGCCCCAGAGCTGAGCCCTCAGGAACAAACACCACTTATGACCAGCTGCCAGCTGGATTTAACTCCATCCTCTACAGCCCTTTGGGCCCAGCCATCCAACCAGTTCTTAACCTTGCAGAGTGTATACCCATCCAAGCCATAGGCAGACAGTTTCTCCAGGAGAATGCTGTGGGAAACTGTGTTGAAGGCATTTACTAAGGTCCAGGCAGACAAAAATCCACAGCCTTGTCCTCATCCACTAAGCAGGTCAGCTTGTCGTAGGAGATCAGGTTAGTCAAGTAGACCTGCCTTTCATAAACCCATGCTGATGGGGCTTCATCACTGGGTTGTCCTGTACATGCCATGTGATGGTACTCAAGATGATCTGTTCTACAACCTTCCGCAGCACTGAGGTAGGCTGACAGGCCTGTAGTTCCCTGAATCCTCCTTTCGGCCCTTCTTGTAGGTGGGCATCACATTCATTCATCTCCATTCCTCTGGGACCTCCCCATTTAGCCAGGAGTGCTGGTAAATGATGGACAGTGGCTTGGTGAGCTCTTCCACCAGCTCACTCAGTACCTTTGGATGGATCCTGTCCAACCCCCTAGGCTTTTATCTAAGTGGTGTAGTGGGTTGCTAACAGTATCTTTTTGGATTATGGGGGTTTCATTCTGCTGCTATCCCTTTCTTCCAGCTCAGGGGCTGGGTACCCTGTGAAAACTGGTTTGCTGTTCAAGACTAAGGCATTAAGTATCTCAGCCATGATCAAGAAACCCAAAATCCTGCCAGTGACACCAGGCTCAGACCCACATATTGATCTGCTGGTTCCTCTCTTTCTTCATCATTCCCTGCAACTGGAAGGATAGACAAGAACATTATTTGTGCTCCTGATCCCATAACCAGTTGTCCCAAGGCCCTGAAGTCTTTCTTGGTTGCACTCAGACTTCTTGTAGCAATTTCGTCGCTGCCTGCATGAAAAAGCAATGGTGGATAATAATCTGAGGGCCATACCAGGGTTGGAAGCTTTCTCTTCACATCTGTAATCTGGGCCCCAGGGAGGCAGCAGACTTCCCTAAGAAGTGGATCTGGTCTGCATGCTGGGCCTTCTGTTCCCTTCTAGAGAAAGTCCGTATGGCAGCGGCCCATCATTTTTTCTTCACGGAAGCAGTTTTGGTGAAGGGCGTAGGTTGGTGTAACTTCAGTGACATCTCCAAGCTAGATGAGCCTTTGTCCTCATCATGGTTTGGCTCCACTTCAGTTCATTCAATGCTTTTTAATTGTACTGTTAAGAGCAGCATTAATGTTATCTCCATGTTTCTACAGGTGTGAGTTTTCACAAGCAGGGATAAGATAAAATGTTCTTTCTGCTCTGTTCCTGCTTCTGCAGTAACTATGTCCACTCAGGTTTTCTGTGCCTGGTGCTCATTTGTCAACATGTGTTGGCTGACTTCTGCTCCTAGTTATAGACTTGCTGATGGAGAAGGAGATAAAGATTTTTAGGTGCTACAAATTGGCAGAGGTAGTAACAGAGCAATTCTGGGTTAAGCCATGCTGTTCTGAGTACGCTTTAGAGACAAGATTCACCAGTTGACATGAAGACAAGAACCGTCCATCTCTGTGCCTTGTCAGACTTTCAAGAACTTTGACCCTTATTATAAAATCTCCTTCCCTCAATCACACGTGCAAGCATGTGCACATGTACACGTATGCACACTGCAGCCCTTTCTGTTTTTCTTCCCACCTTTGGTGTTAACTGTAAGGTTTTCTTAATGACTCTTCCTTAAAGGATGCTGAACTTAATGACTTATTCATACAGTGGTAAAGCTTAGGAACCTTAGCTTGGACAGAGTCTTGTTTGTTTTGTGTAGTGAACAAAACACGATGAAAGGATAAGCTGCTTCCAAAGAGCTCACAGTCTGTATAAACTGAAATTGTGGTATTTGCTGTGTAGAGGTTGAATACTTAAACTGACATTTTGATTACACTTCATCTCATTCCATCATATCCCTGTAAATCCAGGATTAAGCCTTTAGTATCTCTAACTTGTAATTATTAATTTCTTACAGATATTACCCAGACCCTTTGTTTAATGTCATGTGAATCCTTTGTAGTTTCTGTACACCAGAACAGGTCTTAATGCCTTGTCCTAGTGGAGTGCTGGGTTGGGTACCTAACGCAGTCATGGTCCAAAGCGCTTTCTGTTCTATCCAGAGGAGTGATGCTGCAGCATGGGATTGTGCTTGAAGGATAGATGAAACATCTGGGGCCAGGGTTTCTTTAAAGTACAAGATTTGTTTATTTAAAGGGAATAACAGGTCTTCAGGAGTTGAACCTTGATGAAATTAAGGAGATTAGCTCCTAAAGCTTGAGAAGGCTGGCCGAAGTCCCTAGGAGCCTGGTGCTTTGACAGTTCACCAAAGCTTTATGCGAGAAGAACGTTGTTTCAAATCTCAAAGATATTCCCAGTTCAGCTGGTTTTGTTTTCCGACTTGTTCAGGGTTGGAGCTAGTTCCCACTTACTTCAATGGGCATCCTTCTGTTGGTAGCAGAGTCCACGAGTTAGGTTGAAATGCCTGAAGGGGTGTTTGTTTTATACTGATAATTCCTTTGATCAGGGGGGAATGCGCAAAGGCTCTAGAGTGTTTAACCCCATTACTGACATTATTGCTGGGACAGCTCCCATGCATCTGTCTTGTTTCACTCCAATGAAATTGTTTAAATCCTCAACTTTTAAGCCAATATGTAATTTGGATGCAAGTTGCAGGTATTGAAAACGGATGAAACATTTACTTCTGTGGCAGAGTAGTATTTCATCAAAGTTCTAGAAGAATGTGGTCCTGAAACCTCTTATTTTGATTGCAGTTGCACTCTGATATGTGGCCGTTTGATTTAATACCCTCTTACTTCAAGCTTAAAGCTTTTATCACTGAATACTCAGTAAATAAGCTTGTTTTCTACGGAGTAGATAGCTCCTCTATGTATCAGGGTATAGGAGAAAGTTGTTTGTGGGGAAGACAGTATCTGTGTAGTTGAACCCCTGCTCTTTGAAGAGAGGGGGTTCAAAGAACCCCTTGGCATCTCTGAAGAAGATGCCAAGCTCCATGTGAGAAGGCAACACAGGCTAGTATTAAAAATATTACTGCTTATTAGTGTTATGTAAGCTGTGGTATTGTACCCACTGCCTGTACTGTTGTACCCGGCTGTGATGCTGTATATAGCTGTTCTCAGATTGCAGTGAAAAATTCAGAAAAAAAAAAAAATTATAGGACTTTCATAGGACTAAAAATAAATAGGTTTTGTTTAGGAGTGTCACTTCTCAGGTTATCCTCTAATGTGTTAAAATAATCCCAGAATCCATTAAATGAAGCAATCTGTCTTGTGGAGCAAAAGGTCGTTCATATAAAAGAGAAGCTTATAAAATAAAAATAAAAATTAAAAAAAAAAACACAATAAAAAAAATACTTACACTGTGGTGGTACTTAATGTCACAAGTTGTTATCCATAGATGACATCATCTGCAGGTGCTTAGGGAGGGTTGAAAACGCTATGTGGAAGAGACACAAAATGCAACGAGGGCACCAGCAGTAAGTATGATAAGACTGAGATTGTTCAAATTACAGTATTAATGGAATTTTTAAAAAAGCTCTGAAACATCTTACATCTCTGTGTGTTTTAGTGTTGTTTGCTCAAATCTTACTGTCTTTTCAATATCCCTAGTAAGTATAACTTCCTAAGAGTCATCTTAAATTCGTGTGGTCCAAAAAATCTTTTGCTGCAGGAGAATGTATTGTGTGTCAGCTACTCTCTGCCTGGTTGTGTTCAGGCTGTCAGCCCAAGCTGACCAGGGGAGGCTGTGCTGCCCCTCTTGGCAAGGCTTCAGTTCAGGGTAAGCACAGAGGCTCATCAGCTGGATTGCAGTAGCTCATGTGAAGTACTCTCACTCACGCCACATGTCCTGCGTGACGCTTCCTGGTGGGTGCAAGACATAAATTTAGCCTTCCACATAGGTCTAATCCTGTACTAGGTTTACTGTCACTTTTGCAGATTCCTTTTTTTGGTGGTTGCTTTTTAACCAGCCACCTTGCGGAAGTTTCTTTCGTATGAACTTGCAGAGCATAGATTCACTTCAGAATCATGTTAGATCTAGGTAAGAAGGATGTTGGGTGTGAGGTGATACTTCCTATAGAGGTGTCTCTTGAAATGATTTTTCAAGTCTTTTAGGGGTGTTTTTACCCTTTTTTTAATTAATCCGTAACATTTGTATGAGTCAAAGCAGGAGGACAATCTGTTTGAAAAATAATGTATCTAACAAACAGTGGTACTTGCTATTTTAAGCTATTTTTGCCTGTAATACGCATTTACATTCATTGTCTCCTGCCTTCAACCCCCAACTGCTATTCTACAGTTGGTTTCAATCCTTGAGGTACTGTTGATCTGGGCAGAGCCTTTGTAGACCTTTATAGGGAGCAGGTTCAGGGCTACACTGACTGCTGGAACCAACATCATGCAATTCTGAGCTTAGTGATTTTCTGCTTCCCGTCTGTATGAGCAGGAACCCAAGACTGGTGATCTGTTGAGATGAAAACTTTCCAGGTATTAAGATAAATACGTCCTAATGGATCATTTCTCAAATGGAAAGAAGCTACAGAGCTGAAGGTGTCTGTCAGAAAAAGTAAGCATATAAAGCATGCAAACACAGGAACATTTTTATAAAAAGCAAAATAAATGGTAGATATGTCATGTAACCATCAGATCACACGGATTAGCGTCTCATTCACATTTTGATATCCTTAACTGCCTTTTTCAGTTTTACTGTAGTACAAGGATTTCCAAACTTGGATTTGCTTGGGGCTGGCCAGCAGCAGTGAGTATGTGCAGCATGAGCTGAGGTGTGTTCCCACTGTGCTCTAGGAACACAATGTCGGGTGGCCAGTGGGGCTGCAGCCTGGCGGTCCAGGCCAGCTCTGGCTGACAGCAGGCAGGCAGCAGCAGCAGCTAGGCTGTGCTGGAGGAGAAGGGGTCCATACCCTGGAGACTCCCCCTGCTCTGGGTACAGGAAGGTCTAGTAGCTCAGGTGTCCAGGGAAATAAGCTCTATACACTGGAGGGCCTGGGGTGGGGGAAGTGGTGACTGAGTGGTTCTCTGGTATGACTGCATCAGCCCAAGCGCCACACTGAACATGAGCGACTTCCCTGCACATATGTGCGCGCTGCTGCAGCTCTAGCCCCTTCCTTCTCATACACGTTGCCTTAAGCCCTCCTTTCTGTACAAAGGCAGCAGCAGCTCCTATCCTTACGCAGGGCAAGAAAAAGTCAGTGGGGAAGTGTTTGGTGCTTAATGTTTGGTGTTCACTGCCCAGACATCCATTCCCTGTTTTCTCCAGGTTAGCAGAGAAGCAGGAGCTGCCACCACCATGCTCTTGGCAGAGAGCAATCCGTGTACCGCCTCCAAGTGGTTTGCATATCACCCGTGGTACACCACGGTTTAGGAACCCCTGGTATAGTATAATTAGATTTCTACAATCACATGACCTCACATTTTTAATTAATACATAAGCACAAGAGATGAAATTGAGTTCTTTACCTTAACTTTCCCATTTCCTGACCTTTGTGTGTTTAGCTGGGCAACCATAATATTGCATTAAGATATTTTTAAGCTTTGAATTTCTAGGATGGAGATCAGAAATGGAATAAAGGGGAATTAAATATGTGGGTTATAGGAGAAAAGAAAATAATACTCAGCAAGGCATAAGAAAAAAGTTTTGCTTTTTCTTAAGCATAAATACTGCTGGGTTACTATGCAGGAGGCAGTGTTTAGGAGGAGTGGGTAGGTGATTTAAAAAGTCCAGTTCAGTAGAATCTGATAAGTTTGCTTAGTATGAAGTTGGTACAAAATTAATAAGAAAGCTGTACGTGGGTACTGAAACTGTAAAACTGTGTACTAAATGTGGTGTACTATTTTGATGTTTTGAAAGCTACTGCAATTAGAATCTCTGCATAACCGGTAGTAAGGAACAGAAACCTGAGACTAGGATTCTATAGCTAGACATGTGGGGCATCCCAGCTAAGACTTGATTGAGGAAGTGATAATATTTCCTTAGCTGCCTCATAGCTGGGGCATGCATGACTCTGGCTTACTCAGTAACCTGCTGGTATTGGGACTGTTTGCCTGCACCCACTGCCTTCTGGTGGAAAAGGGAGTAGTTTTTGTTCTGTTCCACAAAGAAAGAAATTTAAATGAATACACAAAATCTCTACTCCTAAAAAGAAAACACACACCCCCTTTCAGCAAAACCCAAAGATACCTGTTGACTTGAGTTCCCAGCATGCTATTTGAGAGACTAGAAAAGTGGGAGATGGGATGCAAACTCCTCGAGCAAAATAAGTGGGAGATGCTTGAGGGTGGCTTGAATCGCACTGGGGCCTCTGGGGATGTGTTGCCTGTTACCTGCACTCGAGCGATTTTGCACTGATGCCATGGAGCATTCAACAGCCTGAGTTTGAGTCCTGTTCTCCTGTGAAGGTGATCATGTAAACTTGCCTTGCAACTGTTATTTTTGCTTTATTTCTAAGGACAGTTCCCTATTGATAAAGTAGTTGGAATATTTAACTTTTTTTTTTCCTGGCAGCTGTCAATTTGATTGTCAATTTGAATGGGGAAACATTTCTTTCTGGCGGTTTTGATGTCCATGTAGAAAATATTCATTCTGAGTTGCTTCCCATTCAAGTTAATTTGCTTAATTGAATTGAACTTTTACATGAAATATTGTGCTTTTTATTTGCTAGGTTCTCTCCTATGGGTGTAGATCACATGAGTGGGCTTTCTGGTGTAAATGTTCCAGGAAACGCATCTTCTGGCTGGTGTATCTTCATCTACAACCTTGGTCAAGATGCTGATGAGGGAATCCTCTGGCAGATGTTTGGCCCCTTTGGTGCGGTTACCAATGTGAAAGTTATTCGAGATTTCAACACCAACAAGTGCAAAGGTTTTGGTTTTGTGACCATGACAAACTATGAAGAAGCTGCAATGGCCATAGCAAGTCTTAATGGCTACCGCCTGGGGGACAAAATCTTACAGGTTTCCTTCAAAACCAACAAGTCCCACAAATAACTTGCTCGTGCTTTTTGTATGGAATAGATAATTGAGTGACAGAAGTTGAAACTTTTTTGTTAGTGTAAAACTCATTTTGCGCCAATTTTCACAAGTGTTTGTCTTAGTCTAAATGAGAAGTGAAAAAGGTTTTATATTCTGGGATGCAACTGACATGTTCAAATGTTTGAAATCCCACAATGTTAGACCAATTTTAAGTTCCTTTAAGTTATTTCATTTAAGACATGTTAAAAATCCCCTGAAATCTTAAGTAGATTGCATTAACTAGACCCTCTGGATGGTGGTAAAATTGAAGCATGCTTTCACTTATGAGACTAACATTTGTTCCATTGAATGTTGTCTGCAAAAACTGGAATTTTCTGAAAAATATCAGTCTGAATTAATTAATTTTCTTGGGTTTTTTTATGTTGTTGTTTTTCCTATGCATTCCCCTGACCTTCTCTACCCCAGACTCAATAGTATGGAAGAAAAGTTGAGAAATACTAATGTTTTAGTTGACAGTAAATTGTTTGATCAATTAATATTCATTGTTACCTTATGTAGTTGAGGATTAGGCTTTTTAAAGTCAAGGTCTTGTAAGTAGTAGCATGCCAGCATAACTTTTAACACCATTGATGAGGTAAGTTGCACACTGAGCAGTGGTCAAGCTGTCAAATTCAAAGGTTTTAGAAACATTAATTTTAAAGCCCACTTTCTAATAGGAATGGACCAAAGAGTTTCAAAGAAACTCCAGGAATATTTTGGAGTGAGAATGAAACTCCAAAAAAGAGAGTGTGAATATATGTTGCTACTTTATCAAACTGAATCTCTTATGTCCAAATATTTAATGCATGGTGCACTACTTACTGGTACATTATAATGCAGCAAGATACTTACTCATTTTCAAAGGTTACTTTACTTTAAATTCCTTTGGTAGTTTAAAGAAAACAGTTATAAACATTTGAGCATTGTATTTCTCGCATCCCTTCTAATGAGTGCTAGATTTTTCTATTTTAATAGGATTTTGTTTTGACAATTAGCTTTACTTATTGAACACTCAGCAGAAAAGTACTTACTACTTGCAAGTTAGATATTAATAAAAAAACCCTTTGATTTGTAGAACTAAAGAATAATCCCCAAGTTTTCTGCAGACTGCCTTGAAACTTTGAGTTGTTCTGTTTATGTTAATTTTCTTTTGCTTTTTTGTGTTTTTTGTTTGTTTTTACTTTTGCATTTAAGAACATTAAATTTGATTTTGTTTTGCTCAAATTTTGTTTTGTTTTTTATTTTCTGTTATTTTTTTGCTAAGTATTGCACAAAGTGTCCAGCTTTCAAAGAGTGTTTTAAAGAACTGTAGTTCCTCTGTAAGAATTTGAAGTTACTCCTTTGACAGATGAGTAAAAGAAAGAGGGTTGTGAGACAAGAACACCACGATAAATCTGTCGCACAGAAACTATGTGCCACAGACTGCTGTAGCCCTGTGGGTGTTCTTTGGTAGGAAGCCTGAAAAGGATTGTTTTGTCAGGTTGAGGCTGTGTGAGGGTACTGTGCATGACTAGAGATGTAGCCTGGGCAACTTTCAGGTCTAGTGTTCACCTTCAGTTGCCAGAAGGTAGAGCAAATGTGAAAATGGGGAAGAGTGGCAGTTTCATTGCCATGTCTCCTTTTTTTGCATGAACCTCTACCGGTCCCAAAACTTATTTTCAAATTCCAGAGGCCATTCCATGCCACCTCCTCAAATCACTCCATCCCTAGCTGACCTTGCCTGGTGTTTGCAATCGTTTCTCCCTGCAGGAGGTTCTGCAGTCTTGCACAGCCCATGTTAGCATCTCTGCACACCACCGCTGAAGAGCGGCTGAGCTAGCTGCCTATCTCCATTTATTACCTTCAGCACTGTCTAGGAACTGCCGTTGCTGATATTTCTGGAACTGTCGGTGGCATACTTAGAGCTGTATAGATAGGCTTTGGCGCAGTGAGCAGCCTCCCACTGTTTTGAGCTTGTGTACAGTGAATGTAAGTGGGATTTTTGCTATAAATAATTTCAGCCTTGCCTTTCCTGCCAGTCCTGTTCAGTCTACCATCTTTTGAGAAGCACGATGGTTTGTAAAACCGTCTGTGACAAAGCAACCAACCAACTCCTCCCCCACCAAAGTGTTTTTTTGGGTTGTCTGTTCCAGATGTTTCTACCAATTTATCATCATTGATTTATCACTTCAACAAATATCGCTTTTCTGTGTACAGGTAGAGGGTTCAGAAGGATTTGGGGGATTTCTCCCAGGTTAAAATTGTGTAGTATAGAGAAGGCCTCTTACTGTGTCACCTCTTAACCTCACGCTATCCTGCTCCACAGGTGCAGGTCTGCAGTCATTTCCAATTTCCTGTCATTCTCTCTTGCCTTACTTCATGTAAGATTAATTTTCAAACTAAATGGGAGTTGCTGTTTTATCACAGCATTTAGATAGGGTTTCAGGCTTCAGTGAGTGACGCCCTAAATATGACTTTACATCAGTAATCATGACAAGCATGCTGGCCATCACTGCCATATCACCAGCACAATGCTGTGCACTCACTAGCTGTCACTTGTTTAAAACTCTCCTTGGAGGCTTTTTGGCATCACTGCCATCTGACTGCTTCCCTTTTTTCCCATCTCTCATTCTTTGCTAAGTAAGAAGGAAATGCAGGGTATTGTTTCAGTAATGGAATGAAAACATCTCTTTTTAGGAAACATCTGATCCTAAATTCCTTTGATAGTTCCTCTGAAAATGGTTACTGGGCAGTTTACGTGAGCAAAGCACTGCTGCTTGAGTCCGGAAAAGAGGAAAAAATTCCTGTAAAAATATCAAGAGCTGATACCAGAAGTGTATGGTCTGCACCATTCTTTCAGTCAATATATACTTGGTGTAAGTAGCTGAAGTCATGGAAAAAATGTGTATATATTCTTGATACTTTTGGTCTTAAACAATAGCTCATGCATCCTGCTAGTAAAGACCAAAAGGAAACTCCTGGAAGTGGAAACTGAATTTCCGTAAGTAATCTGCCAGCAGATTTCTACCCCAAAGGAATGAGCACCTGGTCTCCTTACCATGTCATCCACCATACCCTCCTTTGAAGCTCTCCAACATACCTGTTTCAAGAGAGGTTTTGGTCTCTTAATGCCCAGGGATTTTCGAGAAACTATGGATGTGTTCCGCTTTCTCATCCTTTATTTGATGAAATACAGATGTTTCAGGTGATGCTTCTGTCTGTCAGTGCTTCCAAAGTCTTTGTAAAGCTGAAGGCCTGACTCAGACTGGAGCCTTCTTGCATTTCTCGTGGGATGTGGTAGACTCAATAAGGCAGACAATACTAGAAAGTCTTGGTTACTGGATTAGGATGTGATGATTGGATTTTCAGTACCTGGATTTCATGGTCCATGCTAGAGATGTGCTACAGGGAACAGCTGCAATGGGAGTGTTTTGGGATTCCTTAGAATAGGTTAGAAGCCTGACAGGACAACCCCAGGTACCTGCTTCGGAAGGATCAGCTATAATTCCTGATGGAAACACACAGTTATGGCCACGCTGCTGTTGCAGGGTCTCGTGTTCAGGTGTCAGAGAATTGCGATGTGTCGGGGGACATGGCATGGGTTTTTGTGCCAGCACTTCTGAAAAGATCGATCTGGCTTTTGTGAACCTGCAGTTTGGGTGACACCATTTCCTTTTTTACACTTGTTTGGTCAGACAGACAAATACGGTCACAAAATGAGAAGTTTATCTGCAGGTCTTTAAAAAGAAGAGGGGAGGGAAGGCTTTTTCATCAGTCTCCTTATAGTTAGGGTAGCTAGCCTCAGAGCAGAGCATCTGCCAGCTGGGAGTACAAACAGCAAGACCAGTGATACTGTTGTCAGGCTTCAGCTGGGCTCTATTTTCAAATGGACCTGTTTGCTTTGTGTCCAAAACTCCCTTCCTTTCACAAAGGGAGCACTTGTTTGTATGTGAATGCTTAGTACTTCAGCAGAAACCAGCCCTTTGCTTCTGTAGCTTTTTCCGGTGGTGAGTCACCCTGGGTTTTGGCCGCTGGCTGCGAGCCATCTCCCTTGGAAGGCAGTCTGCAACTTGATCACCTTTGAGCCTTGGCTTCTGTGGCAATAAAAAGCCTAACTGTGCAAGGGAAGGATCATACGCTGGGACTTCATCAGCCTTCAGGACTTTGAATCTTAAGCCAATTATCTTCTTCAGGAAATTTTGCCAGCTCTTGAATGTCTGGTGTTATTGTAATTATTGCTTTGTTGCTTTTTGCTTTAGAATCACTTTGTTTTATCATAGTATTTCTTTTGAAAGCGAACCCCTGCTGCCCTTACTTGGTACCTATCCTTTTATCCACTTTTTTCCAAATAACTGTTGTATCTGGTACTCCAAGAAGGCCCTTACCAGGCCAAGGCAGGCTGCTAAACACACTTGTTACGTGGCTGCTTCCAAAATTGTACATGAGCAGTCTTCAAGACTGCAGACCTTCACTCTGAAAATGAGACAATGCCTAGTTAAGAGCAAAACCATCCTAATTGTGGTTGAAGAACTCTGAAGATGTTCTGGGCTTTAGTGGTGGTGTGCAGAATTAAAAAACAAACAAAAACCCCACAAAAAAACCAAAACAAACAACAAAAAACCAACAACAAAAACAACCAACCATGAAAACAAACCACCAGGTTTTCTTAGTGTGGGGAAAAAAAATTGTCAAAATTAAAATTCCTTGAAAGCTTTATTCAGATTTGGTCTTTTCACAGATTCACAGAGTGGTCAGTCCTTTCCTTTCCTTTCCTTTCCTTTCCTTTCCTTTCCTTTCCTTTCCTTTCCTTTCCTTTCCATTCCTT
>NW_010223749.1:22809-42630 GCF_000690775.1 Eurypyga helias | reverse complement strand
ACCACTGAGAAGAGCCTGGCCCCATCTTCCTGACACCCACCATTTAGATATTGATAAGCATTGATAAGATCAGGTCATCCTGTTGTCCAGTAGGACTCCAAGGTCCTTTTCCCCGGAGCTGCCCTCCAGCAGATCAGCCCCCAGCCTGTCCTGATCCATGGGTTGTTCCTCCCCAGATGCAGTACTTGACACTTGCCCTCGCTGGACTGCATTCTACTTCTCCCTGCCCAGCTCTCCTGCCTGTCCAGCTCACGCTGGATGGCAGCACGGCCTTCTGGCGTGGCAGCCACTCCTCCCAGTTTGGTATGGGCAGCAAACTTGCAGATTTTCCAGTCTGTTGCTTTATATGTAAGTTCTTATTCCTGCTCAGTAACTTAGATTTGCTTCCCAGATTTCCACTATGAATGGAATTCACCCGTGTACAGAAAGCTAGTTGCAGAGCTCATCACAGTTTAAGCCTTCTGTTAACCATTTGCAGATGGGAAATTTCCCAGTACATAGAGAAAAGGAAATCCAATGTTTCCGTGTACTTCGTATGAGCTGGCAGAGGCAAGTACAGTTCCTTCAGCTGAGGAGATGGTGGTATCAGACAAGCGATAAACATGAGCAGAATCAAGGCAGCTTAGTGTGTTTCGTTCTCTTGTTCTTCCATTTTAGAAGGTATCTGTACACTAAAACTTGAATTTATTTTGCTCGTCGAGCTACATCACCGTAAAGTTTGGTTTACTTGAGATGCTGTGCTCCAACCTTCTGTGTCGAGGGAGGGAACTGAGCTGGTGCAGCTAACGTTGCCTCCTGTGCCAAGCTTGTGCCAATCCCTCTGCTTCTGCTCTAGATCTGGGACTGAGAAGGACTTGAGGATCCATCTTTTAGGGTGGAAGGAGAAGTCAGGGAACACTGCTGTCCAGAGCAGCGTGCTCATAGTGGTCTATCTACACATCTTTTCCCTTCCCTTTGGTTTGTTATATTTTTTTCAATACATCTGTGTCATAATAGCATGAAAACCACTACAATTTATATACATGAGTAAAAATAGGATGAATTTCTCACTGTGGTGAGTACTAATTGGTCATTTTATGGTCACTTAATGTTGTCTAGATGACCACAGGGTGTCAGTATGGAGAGGACACCTATTTTTGTAGGGGCATTGAACGCTGTAATAATGATACAAAGCAGTTAAAAGTCTTAATTTAAAAAAAAAAAAAAAAAGGCATAGCTACATTTATAGAAAGAATGTTCAGCAGTTAAAACCAAAATGAAATAACTGTAAAGGTGATGCGTTCTTTTGAATGTTACGCTTTGGAAATGAGTACTCCTTAAGGTTCTTAAACATTTATTACAATTCTGTGTTGCTTTAATGTTCTGGGAAAGGTCAATAAATTCTTCAGGTATTTCAGGAGAGATTTTTTTTTTCAGTGTATAATAACTAAAGTTACTTTTTGGATAGTTTATAGTTACGCATGTGCTTTAAAGGGAAAAAAGGCAAAAAAAACCCCAAAAACAAAAAACCAACTTGGAGAATGTGCCCAAGCTTACTTTTTTAATAAAATGAACAGGTCTTATAATAAAATACAATGTTTATTGGATGTAGATCCTCTGATGTATTTACCTGCAAAACATTAGGGTTTTTGGGAGATCTTTTAATATACAGCTTTTTGTGAACTACTGCTGGTGATCTCATGGTTCAGTCACAAAAGTCAAATGCAGAGCAATTTGCCCTAATGCTACCTCTGTCATAAGGTTACCATGCTTTTGACTTCCGTAAGGAGGAGTTTTGTCCTTTGTAACACTGTCAGTGAAGTACCTTAACACTTCTGCTTTTAGGCTCCTAAGAACAGCTTTCAGAGTGAAGGGACCAAATTCACATTTAGCAGGAGAAAACACAGCTCCCTTTGAGCTCCCTTAGTGGAGCTGTGCTTGTGGTCTCAGTCTTTCCAAGAACTGAATTCCTCACCCTAGGTACTTTATGTTTTGAAACAGAAGAGTGAGTCTGTGCTGTAGGCGAGTTTCTCTGCTGTAGCTCTGCACTGCTCAATGTTGGATACTCAGCACTATAGAACTGATAACTGTTGAGATCAAAAGGCTCGTGTTGATTTTCTGTTTGTTATACCTTACTGGTTTCTACGTATTCATGTAAAAATTGTGGAGTTCATAAGGGTCGCGGTTGCCTCCCTCTCACGTGGAAGAGGGGGTACCCGCGTGTTGCACGACTTCTCCACGACGCAGCCGGCAGAATTAAGAACTGCAGTTAAATTCTAAAAATGTCTCCTTTTAGATGAATCGGGTACAGCATCACTTTTGTCATTGTTTTTTGTAGTAGTCTGCAGTAGTAAATCTAAACAAAATTCAGTGTTGCTTTCTCCTTCTGCATGATTTAAAAACCAGTCGAAGCCTTTATAATCTCTAAAGCAAAACACAACACCCTTTCAATCTGTCATTGTTTTCTTCAGTATTGCTGCAGTTATTTGTTGATATATCACACTTGGTAAAACATTTACAAAGGTTGAACCTCTGTGGAGTGGAATTTTCAGCACTTAAATTCTTTTTGTCGACAATGTTGGAGAATCAGTAATAGTAGAACTGCCACATGAAACCTTGAAATTTGCTACTGTGTTCACATTTTAGAATCTTTATTCTCATACTATTGTTTCTTATTTTTCAACATTTCTGAGCAAATTTTCAGTGGTACAGCTGAACTTTTTCACTTGGTCATTGAGAAGAAAATTACTTGAGACATTTGAAACATAAGTTGGGATAAACCTTTATTTGACCAGTAATTTTGAATAATACTGTACTTCTAGTCCTTTTATTGATTTAATTTCCCTTGACTTATGTAATCTTTTGTTTATAAATTAATCTGTTTGTGGGACAGAAGGTTTTATCAATTGTTTTCCATACTGTACAGTATATGGTTAAACATTTTGTATATTTAGTGTGGTTTTAAGTTATTGATTTGTTTTATATCAAATAATTTATTTTTCAGGTACCATTTTCATTTAAACTTTGTTTTTACATGGGTTTATTTTAAATAAAGTATGACACTGCTTTCCAAATGTCTAAAATGAAGTTGAATCCCATTGTGTTATTTTGAAAGTACTTATGTAAATTAATTTAATTCAGAAATAGCTGAAAAAATGTACCAAGTTCATACTTCGGTTGTGCTTCAATTCAAGTGCTTGGAAATTTTCTACAGTGATTTTTGAGCAATTTAAAAAAATTGAAATTTTCATATTGAAACAGTTGAAAGAGTTGTTGAATGAAGCAGCAGCTTTGTAGAATCCTGTGGATGGAATCATGAGCATTGTTTTCTAGACTGTATTTTCAAAATTAAATGAAACTAGATCTTTTATGCTAGTGTTAATACTGAATGAAATTATCTGTTAGTAGTGCAAAAGGGTCTTGTACTTTTGCCACGTGTTCATTGCTGGGTTTTGTTGCGTACTTGTTTGGAACATACTGATGATGTTTATTAATGATCCATGATGAAAGTTGATGTACTTCAAAATAGAATTAGGCTTTTACTTAATTGTTCATATTTTGTCTTTTTTCTTCCTGCAGGAATTGGATTATTATTTTGCGTTTTGGAATTTGACTTTTTTTCAGAAGAACCTGAACTGTGTTCATGAATAGGCTTATCAAGCTTACTGCACTAGAGGTTTTGTTACCTATAGCCTTGTTAGAAAGGTGGAATTAAAAGGCTGCACATGATTTCCTTTTTATTTTTCAGGAAAAAAATGTTGTTCTCACCATCTTATACTGTTCATGCTGATTAAACAGAGGCCAGCTACACTTACTCAGAAACATGTATTGAAACTTTTGAAGAGAGCTCTTAAGACCATCAGTCTTCAGGTCAGGCAGGGCACTCTGGTTCCTCTTGCCCAGTTGCAGCTCTGAGGCAGGACAGGCACCCTGACCTAACAGCCACGGGGGAGGTTGTGTAAGCGACCTTTTTTAGAAATGTTCATGACATCATGTCCTTTCAGTCAGAAGGACCCCCCCTCTACTGCTATTGGCTCTGAACAGCCTGTGTTCAAGTGTTACTCCCTTTTTCACCAACACGAATTTTTCAAGTTTTGATAAATTGAAGTCATCTCCTGCTGAGTTTCAGCAGGCGCCTTGCTGCGTTCCTTAGTCGTGGAAAGTGTCCATCTCTCTCAGAGCTGGAAATTTGCTGGTTCTTTGAGGCATTGGCTCTGATTTTTCTCTTCATGACTTATCTGTGAAAAGGGATGTAAAAAAAGAAAGAAACATCTCATCTGTGATAACATGGGATGGGTGGTGAAGGCTGTGCCACCTCAGGCATCTTGGTGCAGTGGAAAACTAGATTTCTCACAGGTTTTTCCTTGCTATGGGAATGGCTCGGTCCAGCACTGTTTACCAAATCGGAATTATTCCTTGTGCTATATTTGTAAAGAGCAGAAAGGAGCTTTTTATGTTACTACCAGTATAAAAACACATCAGTGAATGTGCAGCATCTGTTGTAATCAGGAACACTTAATCTCCAATGGAGAATTTTAGACCATTCATGGGTTTTCATTTGGATGGAGCTGAGGCAACCCCTGCATACTTATTCCCACCAGATGTTAGTCCTGTGAGATTCACTTCGCACAGGTTCATTCTGGTTGCCATTGTATTTTCCATGTTTTTCTTCTATGAAAAATCCCGACTAAAACCCATGTGTTAACCACCCAAAAGCTTAATAACAAAATATGTCCATGTGAAGTAAGGGCCCCTCTCAGAAATGGATGTTTTTTTCAAAAGGAAAACAAAGATTTAGTGTAGACCTGTTAACCTGCAGGTGGAAATTCTGGTTTTTGCAGGATTCCCAATGGATTTATTTCCTCCCCAATAGACTAATTCCCTCTCCAATAGAGGGAAGAGGCTTTAGACTCTTCCCTTGCTTGCTCTGCTGTGAGGGGCTGTTGGGGTACCCTGCTGTTAATTTTCACCCCCTTAATTTCCAGAATACTACAGGGGAAACAAGGTCTTAAACTGCACTGATTTCCATCTCACTGGTATGTCAAGAAACATGGTGGAAAAAAAATTATTCCTCTCTTTATATTTTTTTCCATATCTTCTATCTTCAAAAAACGCTGTTTAAGGAAAGCACATCAAGCCTGGCCACCATCCCACTATCCCTTCCTTTCCCTTGTGCTTCCCCAGCACACACAGCAGTTGGATATCAGAGGGGCCCTGCCCATTCCCACAGTATCTCCTCTCCCTTTCTTTCTTGATTTTTGAAGTTATCTTTCTTTTCCTTAAGCTGTCTGCTGCTTTCATCACTTGGTGACAGCAGGGGACTGTAAGGAAAAGTGGAAGGTTTGGAGTAACTCTTTTACATGTGTGTGTTACCCGTGCAGTTGAATGAAGGTGAATAAATAGCGATGTTTCACTCTTCACACTGTGACATACTCTCTTTTTTCTTTTTTAAAGTACTTATATATATATATATAAGCAGTGGATTTAGCAAAATGGCAATCTGAATCTAGTTTGTCAGAACCTAGTTTCTACTAACATCTTATTGGCAAATGTTTCTCTTTAACCCAAAATCAATTTAAACAAAATTTGTCACAGTTAAAATACAGATTTTATTTGTTTGAATTTAAAGTATAGTATATAATGCTTTAAATGCTGAACATTTCAAAATGGATTGACTTTTCTCTGCAGAGCTGTAGCTGGAGCGCTTGCTATGTTCTCAGCTTAAACTAGAGCTTCCAAGGAACTTCACTGAGTTTAATAAAAATGAGTTTTGGGCTTCCTGTTTTCTTTGAGTAGGTATCAGTGGACCTCTTCGACTGACTTTACCTGAAAATCTGTTTGAATGTGTTGGAACAAATTCTGCCCCCAGGTCCAGCCCGTGCATGCTACAAAGAAAGCTCAAAAGGAGAGCAAAGCAGAAATTGTTTGGCGTAGGAGCAGTGTTGGGTCAGGATAAACAGTGCTGAGCTGCTTCCTTCTCATAGACGTCAGTAGGCTCCAGCTCAGGTGTCATGGAAGGAGCATGCACTTGCACTTTGAGGATTTCAAGGCTGTGTTGCAGCCTGCGAATGGCTGTGGTAAGTAAGCTCGTGTGCTTCTCTAGAGTCGTGGCACTAATGGTTTTGGTCTCAGTCAAACCACTTCAAAATTTAGGAATGAAACATTTTTATGCCTATATATCCTACTTCACCTTTGTGTCCCAGATCATTCCTTCTGCTTTGCATCTTTCAAGAGAGAGATAGGCATTTATATGTGTGTACACACGCGTGTTTAATACCTGTGTGTGTATTACAAGGTACGTAGCCTGCATTTATAGTTTGTTTAGAATGCATATATGTGTCTGTTAACTGTATGTATTGTCATTGTCTATCTGCTGGATATGCACATATATGCTCTTCCACGTGCCTACACAGGATAGCGGTAATTCATACAGATGCATATCCTTATGAAGTTTTATATAAACTTAGAGTTTTAAAGTATCATTAACAAAACTACAGTAGTGTCATGAGCAACTTATAGAAGTTTAAGAAAATTAATCTCCAGCTGGGTAAAAATTTAACATCCACATTTTTCTAAAGCTTCTCTTGAAATAACTCTAGAAAATGGCTACATTATTGTATTTTAATATTTCTCAGCAGTGGTCCTGTAATGTACAAAATGACCGCTTTTCAGGGAGCACCTCCCACTCACCTTTCCCCATGAGACACAAAATGCTGTCCACCTTTACGTTTTTTCACCTTTCTGTTTTTACTCGATTTCATGGGCCTTAATGTTTTAATCCTTTCTTACTGCAGGAATGGAGGAAGGAAGACAATTCAGCTTCAAGAAGGACTGTGATTCTAGTGAAATGACAGTGACTGAAGGCGTATGCCATGGCACACAGCACAATTGCCTGGGGTGCACCGCTGGGCCCTACTCCCCCCACCCCTATTGCTGGATTCCGGGATAGACATCCTGGCTGCTTGTTCTAGCTTAGATAAAACCAAAACCTATTGAAGCCTTGGGAGTGTCTCACGTGCTGCTTCTCTGGGCAGGGCAAACTTAAGGCTTGAGGTACAATGCACTTTGACGCCTTTGCCTTGTCCAGTCACTCAGCTGGCTTATAAGAACTTGCACCAGTGGTTTGGGGAGTGGTGTCTCCAGCGCTGTGAGAGTTCCTAGGGAGCACTCTGGCTTTCCCAATTTCATCTTAATGTTACTTAAACACAGTAATTCTCAAAGGCAGCAGAAGAGATGCAGTGCAAGATGGAGTCTTGTTCGGAAGCTTTGTGCTTTCCTCCTGGCCCCAGTGTACAGCACGCTCAGCTGGGCAGGTTTGAGCCCCCCATGCTGTTGGACTGCCAGTGGCCTTGATGAAGGAATGTTTGCCCTGAATTTGGCCTCTCCGTGTTCATATCACCAATATTGACGTTACAGAAGAACAGCTCTAATATCCACTGCGTGGAATCTGATTTGCCAGTTCTTCTGTCTGTATACGTTCTGGGTTTGGGTGAGAGAATAATGCAAGCTGGTCATATCCAAGAAAGAATAAAAGCGGAAAAGGACAGGCTTTTTGTTGAATTGGTGAGATTAAGGCACTCTGACGTAATTTGTGAAACGCTGCAAAGAATGACGTGGTGACAGTCTTGTAGCTGCTGGCTGTTAAGTGCTGTGGAAGGAAGGTATCTCTGTGTGGGAGCATTAGCGGTGCTGGGGAGTAGGGAGTTGTTTTAATGGGAGAGCTGGGCCATTGCATCCCTTTGCTGAGGGAGGATCATCTAATCCTAAACAAACTTTTTGTTCTACAAACCAAAGGAGGAGAAGAGGTGTGACGCCCTAATCCGAACAAGGATTGAATGTTTGTGCTCAGAAGCATTTGTCTTTTGTAGTATATGTGCTAGACCGGGATTGTCTTGCCTGTTGTGCTGCTGGAGCTGTGCTGTCAGACGAGGCCTGGCCGTCTCCTGATCCTTATTGGAGCTAGCTGAATGAGAAGTTCCTCACACCAGCTGTGCTTTCACAGTCAGCACTTACGTTTGTGTGAAAGCTTAATAGGTAATTAAAATGACATGATGTGATATGGCTTCAAAAATGTGTTTATGTTATAGGGGGGTTTTAGGTATTCAGGTCCTAAAAAATAATTATAATAATCAGATGTCATGGTAGATATAAATAAGACTCCAAAGGTGAGTTCTGGATACGGTTTTAGGTGATGGTGTCTATAAAATCTCCAGTCTTACACCCACCCTCCACTGTCATTTGTGTTTATAAAACTGTTGGTAGGACTTACTTAAATGAAAGATAAGCTTCACCAGTGGTTACTTGAAACCTGGATCAGCTCTTAGATCTGATTTCCCTGTAGTCCTGCGGGGACATACATACCAGCACTGCTGACGGGCCAGTTAAAGGGTGGGATCAGACAGCTGAGCCTGGATTCGGAAGAGACACTCAAACATGCTTTGAGTGCTTGGCATCAGCTGGGTGGCCTGGTGAAACGGGAGGGACTATTCAGGGAAACCAGCTGGACTGGAAGGTGGACTGTGTGGATGTGATGGACAGTTGGAGTTGGATGTTAGTCAAAATGGCTGGTATGATCATGCGTCTGTTCCAGTCAAAGGCAAAAACAAAAGACTGCACTGGAAAAAATCCAACCCAAAACTTTGAAGGAAAGTAAGAGTAAATGGAGGGGTGGGGGGGAGTGGTTAGCAACAAAAGATACTTGTGGAAGGTCAGGAAGCAGAGGAGTTTTCATGACGCTGCAAGGTGGGATAAAGAGAGACTTCGTCTTCAGCTAATGTGAGCACGTGTGTTTGGCGAAAGAGGGCTGGGTGGTAAGAGTGAGCATACCTACAAGGGAACGGCTGTGTGAGTGGATGCAGTGCAGAAGGCTGATGTGTTCCTAAGTGTGCCTCATTAGCACTGCAGTTCTGGTAGTAAATACGTTAACTTGTCAGTCCTGGTGGTATCTTTGAGCGAATGTGTATTACGGGGACGTGGCACGGGCAGGTCCAACCACATTAATCTGATCTCTGTACTGCACAATGTGTTTCAATAGGCAGGATGCTTAGTCTTGCAAAGTGCCAAACCTAGGAAATACAGGCTGCAGCACTCTCTTCCAGTGGGCTGTGCACTGAGGAGGCATGATCCCACCAAGGTATAGACTAAAAAGTTATTCTAAAGCTGTATACTAGTAATTTTGAATAACAGATTTAAATATATGGAGGTAAATAACGTGGTTCAAATACATTTTATCAGATTGTCACAGATTTTATCATAGAATCATTAATTTGGTGGGTTTCTTTGACAAGTTCATTATAAATAGATGTTATAAATAAATAAAAATGCAGTAACTCCCATTTGCCTGGACTTTACTAAAGCATTTGATATAGGACTACCTAACAGTGACTAAACTTGGGTAGTTACAAATAAAGGAAATCTAAGACGGGGGTTGCTTTAAAGAAAGACAGTGGCAGGGGAAGTTAAGCAGGAGATTTTCAGCTGGGGGACACTGAATTTCTCAGCTCTTTGGGATGCGTTTTCAGCACTTACTGATGTTGAAATACCATTTACATGCTACGAAATTCTCAGCTGGAAATGGCTGAGAGATGCTGTCTTCTCTGACTTCTCCCTCTCTAATCCTTCTCCCAGTTTTTCATGAGTATGAGGAGAGGTTTTGGAGAGGCACGAGAAGTACAAATGTTCTTGCATGGCGTGTGCATCTGACATGAAGAGGAGTGTACATGCACGTGTGTTCAGGAATCAAGCGTACAAAAACATGACCAGTGATAATGTGGATGTGGAACACATCTGTGAAGGGGAAGCCATGGGGGTAAATTGTTCAGGGCCCTGTAGGAGCAGGAGAGGCCATGTGATGAGTCCAACAGGCTCAATCACGTGCTTTATAGCGTCTTGTGCCAGGACTGAAGCTCTCAATAAGATAACTTGAGGGCCTGCATTTACACCTGCTACATCTGCTGTTGGTCTGTATCCTTAGGCTGAGAGATGCACAAGGTTGGGAGTGAGGAAAGCGCTCTGGGACAGGATCTGGCAATCTGCTGTTGGCCTTGTCACGTTCTGTTAGGAAAGTGTGGTAGAAGGCGGTTGATGAGGACCTGGAAATCTTGATGCATCTGGTTGTTCAGGGGTTTGTCGCATGGGCGGCATGGGAAGGGGGAGGTGCAGAATGATCAGTTAGTGATTTCTCTCCTCCAAACAGGCTGGAGTGAGCACTTGCAGAGAAGCTTTGTGGATGTCCTATTCCCCGGTGCAGGGCAAGACAGTGCCGTTGAGCTCTTCTCACTTACGAGGGAGTAGATAGAAAGGCCCAAGCCTTTTGATGTTGTTGGTTTTGAACTCAACCATCTGGCTTCTCCTAATCTGACAGTGAACTAGCTGAGCGATTTGGTGGTTTTCCAGCTGGACACGAGTGGAAGCAAGGGTGTTGTATAGGTTGAGGATGCAGTGAAGTGAATGAATCGTGCATGTGCAGAAGCCTTCTGTTGACCTGCCAAAATTTTCAGCTTCAGACAACTGAACCCCTCTCCCAAGAGAAGCTGGTGATGGTGTTGTACAGGTCTTTGCTGCCCAAAGCCAGCCATGGAGTTGTGCTCGTCATTGAATTAACGTCCTTGGAATGATCTTTGTAATGCTGGGTTCAGGCAGTGTGTTCCTAATTGAGTTGCAGGTTAAAACCTGCTGGAGGCTGTATTTGGTGAGGATTGCAGGGGCTTGCTTAGCTAACTGAGCATCATGCTGCGTGTGGCTGCGAGAGAAGGCGTTCACACAGCCCCTGTGGCCTGACACCTGCTTACCTGAGACGTTTTTCTCTGCCTGTGACTCCTGGCCGTAGCTCTGTCAGTGAAGGCACCTAAGCCTGGATTCTTCATTACCGAACTGGGCTGAATAATATATGGCTGGATGCAGGTATCCTCTCAGGAAGAACCGCCGATATATAAGCAGTCACAACTAACAATTAGAGATCAGGATTAACATTTTGTTGGCATCGGTGGGAGTATCATGAGGAATTTAGCCTGGCTAGAGCTAAGAAATCAGTAGCAGATGTCTGCCACACTGTGAGTGCAATGAGTGTTCATTCTGTCTGTCCTCCAATGATTCCAGCCTGTCAAAGCAAATAACTGTTTGGGATTTGGCATTTGGAGGCCAGACAAGAAGATAGCAAAATGGAGCTAGTATGTCTAAAGACAGTATTCTGAAGGGTGGGGGTCATGATGCTGCTGTTATTAGTACTTCAGCACTAGAATGTGGTTTAAGGTAATGCTTTGCAGATGATTGAAGACTTCAGGTATATTGAAAGAGAAACGAGGAGAATGGCCAAATACGTGTTTTGTTGTGGTTCTGCTAAAGGAAGGACAGTGATTAGATCTCCGAGGAGAGATAACCAGGTAGGTGAAGGAGCAAGTTTTGGGTTGGATGTAATGTTTAAACCCTATCATTGTTTCCTGTCTGGGTTGAGCTATGGTGTGGGCAGTCTGTGCCTCAAAATCAAAGCCAACATCTGGTCTTGCAGAGTTTGAAGGCTCAGCATTGTAAAAATATCTCTGCTCAGACACGTTATTTAGAGTGGGATTAATCCTACTGACTCAAGCACTTAAATCTTAGCACCCAGTCCAAGCCCACCAGTAGGAGGCTTCAGAGGACGATTCATCTGCTCCTAAAATATATTTACTGCTCTAAAGGTGCCTGTCTCACACGTGACCGGAGAGGACCTCATTTGTGTAGTTTAAATGAGATGCACAACTTGCAGGAAACAAAGGTAAGTGTACCAGCACGGCTGCACTTGCACTAGCTGACTCCTGACCTGGATTTTGGAGCATCTTACCCAGGGATGTTTCAGCTTCCCCCTCATGCTGAAAACCTAGGAAGTTTGCAAATGGAGAGTTCGGAGATGCAACACGGTTCACAATTGCCCAGGCTAATGAGTCCCTGTGCTTGAGGAGTGATGCTCTGCTGCGTGGCTGCTTTGCTCTGCACGGGGGTGTTGTATCTGAACGTAAATCCCTGGGTGCCCCACGGAGCTGCAGATGCATTTGAACACTACATGAAGAATTTATAGAGTAGATCTGAACCTCTGGTTGTGAAACAGTTTGGAAGTGATAGTGAACTGTGCTGTGTCTTATTTTCTCCCGTACAACATCATCTTTGGTAGGATCTACTGAATTATGTTGGGGGGAGTAACTGGTGGGTCATGTGGGGAGGAGAACCTGCTGCAGTGAGGGCTGAAATGATTTATTCAGATTTTCTAGGAAGTTTTATTGTCACATCAGACAAAACGATAAATTCCTTAAGGAAATAAATCTGCACAGTGAATGAGAAGGGAAGAGGCAAGGACAGACAACACACATTCAATAGGGAGGTACTTACTCCTTCCAGGAGCGTTTAGTGTAGGTTACGTGCTGCAAGTTTAAAAATAATGTCTTTCAAAAGAGGTGGTTACGCCATGTGTATTGCTTAGAGTTGCTTTCAAGTCTGATTTTACGGAGAAACCTGGTGTTCTAATAGATTTAATAAAGGCTTTCAAAACGTCTTGAGGAATGGAATTTTCAAACATTTATTCTCAGAAACTTGCACAGAGTAGTTTTGAAACTGATAGTATTTTAAATTTAAAAATGGGAGGTTTGGGCTGGTTTTCACCTCTGATTTTATTTTGCCATATGCTACAGCATTGAGTTACTTTGTTTTCAGTTTCAGTAAAACACAGATGAGGGTAGGCTTTGATGGAAAAGACAGGCAGGTAGCAGTGCTCTCTGCTGACTCTACATACCACTGCAGATGTTACCATGCTACGCTGCTGCGGTTGCTATTTATAAATCCTAAAGAAATGTAAGAATAATATAAAAGTGAAAGTCCCTGATAAAATCTCATCACTTTTATAGATTTAGATATGTAAAAATAGTTCATGCTCTGGAATAAAAGCACAGAAATGAACCCATTCTTTAGGATCAAAGCAACTTAATCATGAGCTGTAGAAACAAGCTGGTATCTCCAGTGTAAAGTTCGCACTTAAGCAGAAGGGTCGGTTTGATGTAAATTTGTTCAAGCTTGGTGTCTGTGGTGAATCACATTCTCAGATTCACCAAAACCATTGGTGAAATATCATCCCTCAGCAAAGCTTGTATGACCAAGTAGGTGGTTTTTTTCTGCCAGTATTTGGAGGTACCATAAAGCCAAGGGCTGCTTCTACTCTTCCTTTTGTTTAAAAACCACAAAACCCATCAGTATCTTTCACAGGCATTCTAGTTTATGGATTCTATTTCTTTTTCCCTCAGTGGAAGTACTTGTGTAGCAACCAGGTTTGTTTCCCCACTTGCTCTCCAACTTTATTTTGATATTATACACACAAGCCATCATCTGGTGAGTGTCTATATCACAACGTCAGCTGAGATTTTTATATTTGTAAGGAAAACAAGGATTTCCAAGAAAGAAACCTAGAAGAAACACCAGGTTGTAGTGTGTTTATTATGTGCGCCTTGCACTGCCTGTACAGTCTCCAATTGCATGGAAATCCAGCCGGAATGGATTTGTTTACGTTGCTAGAATGGAGACAGGCACCTTTTTTCATACAGGTGTCTGGGAAAATAGTTACAATATTCTGAAGGTGCAGTGTATCAGGATGAAATCATGTTTGACCTTTTTTGAGGCTGAATAAATAGGTTTCAGTTTGCTTAGCGAGGTGCCTTGATGTGCCTGGGGTGGAGCATGTGCTGCTTTGCCTCCTCCCAGTCCTGGTGCTCCTGAATATATTCAGGACAGAATAAAACTCCTTCAGATGATACCCAGTGACTTTGTCCAGGCTCTGCTACTTTCTTGTCTTCGGAAATCTGTTGTCCCACAACCACTCAGAAGTTTTCATTACTGTACATGAAGTCGTGCTGATATTTTGGGGTTAGGTGGTGCCTGCCTGCTTTCAATTTGGGCAAATTGAAGCTGCTGTTCACTGCTGAGCAGCAAAAAGGAGCTCATGTAAATGTCGCTGCTGGCAGCAGATTATTGAAGATACCAGCAGGGTTGGGATGATCCCATCCCAAGGATGTCAGCTGAGACACTGGGTGCCTTACCTGCCACTTCAGCATTCAGTAAATCTAGGTCTTTAAAAGGCATTAAGCTGCCTCTTCTGTACCTGTTTGCAGCACTGAGGAAGATGGATTATCCTTGCTGTCTTTGGCTTTTGCACATCAATAATGACGGTTTCAATTTTCACCACAATGATTTTTTTTCTTTGTTTTATCCTGTTAAGAGGGGTAGAGTGATCACAGCCCAGTTTTGAGACTGCTGAGTGGTGAACGCACTTTCTTGCTCTATTTATCATAAGGTACGAGGCTGCCTTGTCTCTGACATGACACTTGTTTGTTTGGTTTTGGTTTGTTTTTGTTTGGGTGGAGGGTTTTTTTTGCCCTGAAGGAACCAGCATTCTTGCTGATACCACAAATCTGTGAAAATGAATCTTGGCAGATACTGGGGGATGTTGCCAACACTTGATAGTACCTGCAAATCCTCAGGCAAGCTGTGTGGAGTTGTGTTTGCTGCTCCAGCTCTAGATTTACTCTTGCAAGATCATACTCAGTTTTGTCAGGAATAGTTTGTTCCTCCAGTTGCAGCGAGCTTGAAGGTGTGCTGTTCAGTTGTTACTAGTAGGACTGCAGCATCTGGAGGCAGGACAGAAAATCTGGGTGCTCTGCATGAGGCAGAGCCCTGTGATATGAGTGATTGCCTGGAGACTCCTCCTGCATCCCCACCACTGACTGGAGAGACCTGTCACGGACACTGAGTCCTGTTTTCATGGTGTGATTAAGATTCTGTGGTGTAATGTCCAGTGCAGGACACCAGGGAGGGGGAATGCATGTGGAAAGTGGCGTTCATCTCTGCTGCCTTTTAGTGCTGGCTGGCTGGACTTCCCTGCAGCAGCTAGTGAGCAACAAGAACGCTTCCAGGCACCAGTTACTGCCCCGTAAAGCAAGTGTCTGAACAGGTCTGAGAAATTACCCTTTCAGTCCTGCCAGGTTTAAGTGACTACCTTTGGACAACATGTTTCAGAAGCATCTGTTTCTCCATCTGTAGTCTGGGGAATGTAGATAAAAAAATGTCTGTGTAGGAGCAGCAGAGCTCAGCCCTCTGCCCTGGAGCTGGAAGCTGCCTGGAGCCTTCGTGGGGTCTCCGTGGGGTTCTGTGCGTGCCCAGGCTTGTTCGGTGTATGGAGGAGCAGCCTGCGGTGGGTAAGTTTGCAGGACGCTGAACAGAGAGTGGTGCTAAATGCTGATGTGCGTGATATGTCCAGTGGGTAATAATGATCGGGGAGGAAGGGGTGGCCTGGGATGCTGCAGAGATCTCTTGATTTGAAATGTGATTGTTTTTCTTTCTGCAAACAATAGAACTGCTCCTGTTGAAGAATAGTTGGACAGTAATTTTTAAGGAGGTATACAAAAAACTAACCCACCTAGGAGGAAAGGGTAAGAAAGGCCAAAGTTAACAGTAGTACCTCAAGTTCATCTTGGCTGTGATTCTTATGCTTTGAAGGCTTTTTGAAGTTAATAGGGAGAAGACGACTAATTTTTGTGCAAAAGCTGGTGTATGATATTTAATAACTTATGCTTTCCATTTGGCAAAAGTGGAATTAATGTTTCTTCAAAACTTGAATATATTTTAAAACCCTTGACTCCAGCATGAAGGATTATGCACGGGAAACACTTTCCTAATGTGCAGCTGGAGAACAGTTAAGTGATGTTAGTGGCAGTTTAAGCTGCTTCCACGAATCTTAAAGCTGTGGCAGGAAAGACAAAGCAAGAGGGATAAAGATGATGAGCTGGCATTTTAAGAGAGGAATTAATTCAGCAACCTGGATAGCTGATATAAAAGGCTTTTGTGGAGAAGGCTGCCCTGGGAAGCCTGGATTTTAAGGCTGTAATTGGAATTTGAACTTAGGGACAGATCCTTAGCTGGAAAAATCTACGTGGTTGTAGTTGGGCCTGGCAGCCAGTGAAAACACATGTACAGCTGGTCCTTCCATCCCTGCAGTTAAAATGAATCTCGCTGTCCATGCTGGAGTGGAACGCTTCCACCAGCTGTCCTGTCTTTGTGTAATGGCTGGGAAATCCAGTTATGTCCGACCTGGATTTTGAGCTCTAGATGAATTTGCCTAATCTGAGTTTTCTGATGAGAAATAATAATAAAGCAGTGATTAAAAAAAATAATCTCTGTAATAAACCAGAACCTGATAGAGTGCAGCCTGGCCAGCAGGTAGGGGCAGCTGAACGGGTCAGGGCATTGTCCCATCTCTCCAGCTTTCTCAGCTAGTCCGGTTTTCTAGCACCTGCTCACTTCCCTAACCTTGGAAAAGAACTGGGCTTGAAAAACGCTGGGGCATAACACCTTCAAATCCCAGCGGTGTCAGACAGTCAGGGCAGCAGGCTCACGGCTGTGTCCTCAGCTGCAAGGAGGAGTTGGCTTCCTCCCCCCTGGACAGTGGAGCCGTGCTCTTTGCGTGCTTGCTGGGCGGTCCCACGTCCTTAAAGGATAGAAAGGATTTGTCCACCTTTTGTCCCAGGTAAGGCCTTTATCTTGCAGAGCATCCATACGTGACATTCAGTGTCGGTGTGGAGCACCAGGAGCCCATTCCCAGAAGTGGGAATTTGGTGGTTACACTTGACAGATGCTATAATGAACTCCTGTCTGATCGAACGTTTCTTCAATCATTTCAATGACGCTGTCATTGGGATGCAGATGTGAGGTCTTTATGGAAGGAACCTTATCGGTGTTGCTTTCTGGATCTTGCTGCAAAAAGGAAAAGTACAATTTAAATTTCTTCAAAGAGCACGTGTGTTGTCTGTGCAGTCATGTCTCCTGTGTTCCCCTGCTCTCCCAGGCAAGCTGTACATACCGTCGCGGGCTTTGGGGCAAAGTCTTTCTTGCAGACGTGTGCGATGATGCCAGCAGCCAGAGCATCCCCGAGGACATTGGTCATAGTTCGGAATCGATCCCTAGATGAGAGAGAGCCGTGAAGATGCAGTTGGTTACCACAGCCAACGTGCCCGGGGTCTTTCATGGCTTTGAAACATTGCAGCCTTCATCTCCAGTGTCCCTACCACTGGCTTTGCTAATGGCAGGTTGAGGCAGGCGCAGAATTGTTCTTGTACAGAGAGAAGGTGGTATGTGCAATAGCTCTCTGAGCGCAGTGCTGTGAAGGTGGTGGGGCTTTTGGCTCGTCATGCTTGTCTTTTTAATGCATAGACCTGCCTGTGCTGCTTCCCAGGCTGATGTGTTGTCATCATTTCTGCTCAGTGTGGGGGTGAGTTGCCTCAGTGAGTCTTAAAACTCATTGAGATGCCTCTCAGGGAGGAAGTCTTGTTTATCCAGCCACAGCACTGCTCTTGTTTATCCAAGCACCTCTCCCATGTGCCAGCACGTTGCGGCAGGGGATGGTGCTGGGGACCCTGTGATGCTCAAAAAACTGGACTCAAATTGTGTTCTGACTTTACAAATTTCACCTGAAAAGTTAAAACTTCCTTTTATGTTAAAGAAAGAGAAAAGCAGCCAGGATACTTGATGCTGTATCCTCTCTGTCCAGGGTGGCTGTGAAGTACAAATTGGCAAACCCATTTGTCAGTTTTGTAGAAGTCAGCATCTACTCATTTTTTTTCACCTAGATAATTTGCTTCATTTTTATCTTAATACTTTAAAATGGCATGTTTCACAAACCTTCCAGTACCTGAAGGGGCTACAAGGAAGCTGGGGGGGACTTTTTACAAGGGCCTGTAGTGACAGGACAAGGGGTAACGGGTTTAAATTGAAAGTGGGGAGATTTAGATTGGATATCAGGAAGAAGTTCTTCCCAGAGAGGGTGGGGAGGCACTGGGACAGGTTGCCCAGAGAAGCTGTGGATGCCCCATCCCTGGAAGTGTCCAAGGCCAGGCTGGATGAGGCTTGGAGCAACCTGGTCTAGTGGAAGGTGTCCCTGCCCATGGCAGGGGGGGTGGGACTAGATGATCTTTAAGTTCCCTTCCAACCCAAACCATTCTATTGTATTCTATGAACTTATATTCTGTTTGTGACAAATGTAATCAAGTGTCGGTTTCTGGTTCAAGATGAGTCTTCATCAAGATGAAGATAGACTTCATCAGTGTTGGATGCAGTCCTTTGAAAAGGTCATTCTTACTTATAGAAACTCTGACAATATCTTAGTTCTGGTGACATATGGGTTTGAGAGAAGTTTCTTATTAAATCCAAGAGGTGGTTTTGCTACATCTGCTGAAGAACTGTCCCTCTACTTTACTGCTGTGATTTGGTGGGCAACCAACTCATACTTTACCTTGTTACTGTTTTGATGTGACATCTATTTCTCTCTCCTTTCTACTTTTTAGTTGTGAAAATGTCCAGGTTTCAGAAATAGAAACAGCAAACTGAATGAGCACATATTTTAAGCTATAAACCACTGGTAATTATTTATTAATGGTTTCTCTGACTGATTTCCATGCCGCCCATCCCAGACGTCATGCTTTTTTCCTAAACAGTTGCATGCTTCCACCCATTTTGTCCCTGTTGTTAGCATCTTCTGGCTAATCTTAATTTCTCCTTTTCTGTCTTTGCCAGATACCTTTCACCCTGCCTTACCCACCTTGTTCCTCTCCCAGGGGTAATATTTCACCAAAACAAATACTGTACCGTCCACCACTTCGCTTTGACTCATGTGTTGTCCCTCTCCTTTGTTCACAGGGTGGACAGCTTGGGGAAGAATAGGACTTGAGATATTTCTAGGGGTTACATGAACTAGCAGCCTTACACAGTAATGCTTTGTGAAGACAAGACTATGCACCTGCTTGTCCTCCTTTTCTACCTCTGGCTACAGAGGAAAGTAGTGTCATTTTGATCTCTTAAAAATATAAATGTATGTTTCAGAAAAACAGGTTTTGTTACTTATTTGAGACCTCCAACAAAGCTGTGCTGTACAATCAGATAGAAATTTAGGTAACAGTTCAGGAGAAGCTGGTATTTCAAACCGGGGACCTTAGTCGAGAGGGTGCCTGAATCCCATTACCACCTCTTCCACGTACAGTCCTTAACGAGGCACTGGGCGTTTTGGAGCAGAAACGTGTCAGCTCAAACCCTCCTTTAGGAGATGCTTTGCCTGTAGTTACCGTGGCTGTTTCAAGGAAATAATTGGAAAATGAGCAATCTCACACTTGGCTCCCAGACTTGGTCTGTGATCCCTTGATCTCCATTTGCCTCTGTGAGAGCTGCTTCAAATAAGTCACCAAAATTTGGTGCATAGCACCTGCCGTAATACTGCATCAAACACACTTACAGAGCCCAGTCGACTGCGATGATGAGTGTGATGTCGTCAGTCGGCAGCCCAACCGAAGTTAGCACGATGACCATTGTAACGAGTCCAGACTGGGGGATCCCTGCTGCTCCTATGCTTGCTGCAGTTGCTGTAATGCTGCAGAGAGAAGGGGGCTGCATAATTATTGTGGGGTTTTTAGGGAGAGGAGAAAAAAAAAAAAAAAAGGCAAGCATGTTTGCATAGCAAAGTAAGTTATTCCTGATAGATTGGATTGGATCTGGCTTCCTCCACCTGATGCTACCCCGAACTGCTGCCTGTGCAAGTCATGGCCAAGGGCTTGCAGGATGTGCTTACAAACACCCCTCTGCATTCCAGTGTGGGTAGCCCCTACCTAAAACTGTTAAATATTTGCAACTGTACTTACTTATTTTTATCTAGATAGGTGCTTCATTTCCCGGCTTACAAGGTGAGGATACTCAGTTCATGAAGGGGAGTGAATCGTAGCTGCACAAACCCTTCTCTGCTCAGGTAATTCATCTGCACCGCAGGTGTTGACCTGCTCTAGCCATGCT
>NW_010223749.1:9347-22791 GCF_000690775.1 Eurypyga helias | reverse complement strand
CCCTACAGGCAAAGTCTTTGACCTGCAGCAAATTCTGGGTGCAGAGCCCCAGCTTTCTCTGGTGCACAGCGCAGGGGGCTGGTACACGCTGGACCTTCCCCTAATCTCAGCTCTCCAGTGAAGTTCACTGTGTCGCAGCAAGATCTGTGCCAAATGGGGAAAGGGTAGGCGTGTAGAGGGAAATAATTCAGCTGCTGCAAAGAAACATTTACCTTATTGTTATAATTTGCCCCAAATCCAAGTCGTATTCATTGACCTGGGCAATAAAGATAGCAGCGACTGCCTCGTACAGTGCAGTGCCATCCATGTTGATGGTGGCACCGACGGGGAGGACGAATCGTGCCACGCGTCTGTCTATTCCGTTGTTTTCCAGGAGACACTTCAGGGTGATGGGCAAGGTGGCTGAGCTGCAGAATGAGAAAGGATCAGTAATTCTCTGTTGTTTGCATTGAGCTTTATAAATAGGAATTAGTGTAATGGTATAGAAATACAGGTCCTCTTGAGGGTGAATGCAGTAGCAATATTATACAGGTTGCTATAGCAACTAAAGTTTCTTCAATTTGCGCTACCTGGGGAATACACACAATGAGCCAAGTCGTCAGTTAGCCATTGGCTGCAAGATCGAATGCCAGAATGTGACCTCAGCAGCCAAGGGCACTGCTCTATGAGCAGCTGTGTGCCACGGTGACAGCTCTGTTGTACATCCCTGGTGCCCACATTAATCCTGCAGCACCTTGAACATCGGTACAGGGCAGCACTTGCCAATACTGGCCATGCTGGGGCCCAGCCAGACTGCCTTGCTCCTCGTTCATCTCCTCCGTGACGCACGCACAAGGAGCAACGGCCTTGGCTCTTGCACCCCTGACCTTTCTTGTTTCTGTTCAGCACGAAGCCTTGAGCCATCACACAGGTGTCAGGATAAGGACGTGGAGGAAGAAGACCAAGGCGATGAGGTTGTGATAGACACTTGGAGGCAGGGACTGCTTCTTGGAGAGGAGCTGGCTGCAGCACATAGCGTGAGGCCCTCGCTCCTGGCACAGACGGCGGGGCTGGGACAAGGAGCAGAGCGCTCTGCCTAACAGCTCTCCAGCTTAGCTGGCTGCAGAGCAGGGAGGAGGGAGAAGGCCTGGTGGAGACAGCTGGAGATCCAATAGTTGAGATCTCTTTGTCTGCAGAAGATACCTGCAGCAGTGCGTGGGTGCTGGGGGAGGGATGCACAATCCTAGATGGTTTTATTGGGATTGTGATAGGAAGCAACGCTAGGGAGGCCAGAAAAACCCTTTGCCTAGTCAAATGTTACCTAAGAAAATGTTTTAATTTGTATCTTCCAGAAAGGATGGTAACTTGTGATGTAAGGTTTCTTCATTGTTACAAATAATGTTGTTCAATGAAAATAAAATAGATAAAAATAATGTAAAATTATAAAACCTTATCCAAGTAGACACCGCTTTTCTTTGGAGGAGCTTGGGATACAAGGCAGTTGATTTAAGCTTTTTAGTAAAGTGCTTAGAAGAGGTTTTGATGATACCTGATAAAACCCAGGATCATAACCCCCACACTGTTTCATAAAGCATCTACAGCAGTGTGTTTTGAGTTCTTTGAAAGCAGACTGACTGCAGCAATTAGAAGAAGCACACACCTGCACAAACACTGCTGTGTTGCTCTGGGGAAGACTCAGGAGAGGGCAAGCAGAAGCGCAATGTGAGCTGGCCAGGTCTGAAGACGCACTGAGGACCAGGGCGGTGCCAAGCATCCCACTGGAATCTAAAACTCCAAGTTCTAGAGTTTCAAGTAGTGCTGGAGCATAGTTTTTCTTTGTCTGAGTTATGCTTGTTCTCCCACAGCTCGCCTGGCCATACACACAGTCACATCTCCCACAACTAAACAGGGTGCCTTCTCGGCTGCGTTGGCGTATTTCAGACACATTGTCCTACCTGGAGGATGTAGCTAAGGCGATCAGCAAGGCTTGCAGTATCCCCTGAATGAAAGCGTAGGGGTTTTTCTTGGTGATGAGCACAAAAAGCAGAGGTAAGATAATGAGTCCATGGATGACTAGCCCTGACACTACTGTAATGGCATATAGTCCCAGCTTCTGTCCTATAACTGATGGATCTTCCATCTCCAGGATCTTTCCAGCAATGAGAAATACAATGCCAAAGGGAAAGTACCTGCAAAGGGTAAGTATAGAAAATTAGGAGGATGCAGCAATCACTGAGCACTACTTGACAGTCTTTAGGGTATTTAGCACCATGTGGCACAGTCATACAGAAGTCCAGTGCTCACAGCAGATACTTGTAAGTGTATGACCAGAGTTGCCATTAGATAGCAGGTAAGAAAACTGAATCAATCAAAAACAGATTTACCAAACTGCCATGGAGACAATTTTCATAACTGCTTCATTCAGACACTGGCACACGTTAACCAGCGGAGTTCCTCGCTCGCCCATTTTTCCCAGGAGAAGTCCTGCAACCAAGCACATTGGTTCATATTGCTGTGGGGCATTAGTGCTGTGTGTGTCATGTCTAAGTGTCTTGAGGCTCTGGTGGTCACAGCATGGGTTTCACTGGGCAAACTCACAGCAGGTCAGACTTAATAGAGGCTTCCACATGCTCTTACAGGTCATGGTAGTTCTGTGCTCCAACCAAAGACAAGCATCGGCCTTTTCTCAAAAAAACCCACCAACCCCAAATCCAGGATTTGGACTACTTGCACAGGTGGTTTACACTCTTCACTGCTGCTCAGTGCTTGAGGTGGATGAGCTGTCTTTTTGCTATTTGCTAATACAAGACTAATACTGGTCTGGAAACAAAGCTTGTTTTAAAGGAGAAAGCTCGCGGGGGTTATACGTAGCTGTGGATGAGATGATGTGTTGCATCCCTCCCCCTGCTCTAGAGTGAAGAGCTGTATGCCACATCTGCCACTCGGATGAGCTTCAGAAGTGGATCTGCCCAATGCCCGTGGTGGTGGTGGGTTTCCCCATGGGTCGGGCTGTGCTGGCTGCTGCTGAGCCTTTCACACAGACGGCTTTGTCGGTGGCTCACAGGCTGTACCGTGGTGCTGACAGCATAGGCAGCTGTACAGCAACACGTCAGGAAGGATCCAGCCGAGTTGCTTAGATACAGGCATTAAGCCTCCTGTACTCTGTTTTTAATTTGATGTTGTCTTAACCTAATTCCCGTCTGATTTTCTGTTGAAGGAATACTAGAGGAGAAATACATGAATAGTTAGAGGGGTTATGGTGCCTTATGGTCTGCCAACACACAACTGGCCAGTACTAAATCCTATTGCTTTCCCCAGGAGGAGGTTGAGCAAAGGAAAAATTTGTCTTTTGAGTATTTGCCCATCTAGTTTCCAGCCCAGTGTAACTTCATGTGTGGTCATGTCAGCAAAAATGACTTCTGAAGCACTGACTGCTTTAGCTTGGAAAAGAAGAATATAGTGAAGGATCTTGTCCCTCTCATCCTGCTTCAGTCTTCAGGGCTGAGGACTCCTAGAGATCCTTGGCAGGTAGTTGGATCTCTTGGCTTGCATGGAAGAGGCATGAGGTAGGGTTACCTTTGCCAGGACTTTCAGAAAAGAGACAAGGCAGAGCATATTTAAATCTTGGCTCTATGGATACTCATCCACTATTTGGTGACCGTAACAACTGGTTAGAACAAAATCCATCTCTTTGGGTCCTACAGACAGCTGGTTTGGAAAAGATTGCCCTAGCAAACAGCTTACTTCAGGTAACTAAATCTTTGCCCTTTTCTGGATTTCAAAAGCAGTCGAGGACTGGAGATGCCCAGTGTCAGTGAAGAGATTGCTGGAGGTGTGGTAGCTGGGTGGTTAGCACAGCCATGCCAGGTAGCCAGCGAACCATGGACGCCTGTGTCTCAGTCCCACGTACTGTCTAATTTTGATATTGGACACAATATCTTTGCCAAGATCCCAGTTGTCGTCCCCCGCCTGGCTGCAAGGAGGAGCTGGTCCCCATTTCCTGTGGCACAGGGTTGTGTTGCTTGACCTTCCCTGTCCCTCTTGTTTTCTGCCAGGCAAACCCTGTTAATGCAACCTCTCCTTGCAGGTAAAGCTTCCTGTGGATGTATGGATGCTCTTTTCCAAGCTGCCTATCCTTGGTGCAGGTGATGCTCTGCTGGTCTGTGGCTGAGTGGAGCTCTAATCCACCCCATGCAAAACCTGGGGGGTGCAGCTGGGTGGCGGAGGCTGGCTCAGGTGCTCTGGTGCTGTGTCCTGCAGTGCTGATCCTTGCTCCCGTGCTGGCAGGGCTGGGCAGCTGTAATCCTGCAGGGAAAAGCAGTTTCTCGCTTGTTTCGCGGGGCTGGAGGAGGGCACGTGTCCTACGAGCAGGAGCTTGGTGCATTCCCTGGGTGTCTCTGGTCTGCAGGTGGTGGTGGCCACTGGGACGGAAGTCTTCCGACTGTAAGGATCTTCAAGTGGGTTTGTCTCTGCCTGGTCTTACTATGGCCACCTCCTCCAGGCACTCACTGTTAAAACTGGCAGTCTGCTCTGCTCCAGTGCTGTGCTGGCTACACTGCCTCCATCCCTCAAATCATCTTACTGGCTTTTTGGTTCCTAATACACTAAATTCAAGCTCCTTGCCATCGCTTCTTAATCTACATGTAATCCTGGCCCGTGCTTATCACATCGCCCCCTACTCCTACGCCTCCTGATTCCTTCCTTCCTCCCTTTCTCCCTCTCTCATGCATCCTTGTACCCAGTGTCCTTCTGTCTTACGCTTTCAGTCAGCTCCAAGTTCCCAGGACTTTCTCCCCTTTAAACTTTCTTCCTCCCTATCCCTTGCACATTGTCTTCATCCAACCCCTGGTCCTTCTGTCTTCCTGCAATTGCGGCCAAGCACCTTGCCCATGCAGGATTGCGAGCTCTTCGGCGCAGGAAGCCTTCCTACCTTCATCTGAAAGTCCCGTTACAGATTTGCATACGTTTGCGACAGGCACCAGGTCTGGCCCAGCTTTCACCTGCTTCCTGCACAGGGAGTTTGGACACTGCCAGCGTGAAGGGTTTGGACTCTGTACCAAGCTGTGTCCCAGGCAACCTCTGCCAAAATGAGAACTCCCTTCAGTAGACTTCATATAAAGGACCCTCTGTGTGATGAGTTGAAAACCTCAGGACCTGCGGGCTGTGAAGGCTGATATGGAAAATCTGGGGAGAAAACAGCCTTCTCAGTGCCTGACACCTTTTGTGAGCTTCGTTACGGGTGGCACTGAGGAAGGTGTTGGTACAAGCTCCGTGCTGTGCCCATTTCCCCAGGGACTTGAGCAGTTAGACCTAAAATAACCTTGTGCCTCTGAGCATCCCTGCCTTAACTTTCAGTGGGCACAGCAGTTACCACCCTGGGTTGCAACCACCAGTGACCAGCCTTGTGAGCTGGGTTGGGGCGCAGCGTGAAGCCCCATTCTCTATTGAGGGGGTACCTATCGTTGCTGAGAAGATGACGATCCCCAAGACGTTCATCTCATTGCTGGTCCCGGGCAGGGTCCTGTAAGTCATCTCAGGTGATGGCGTCAGCTCAAGGAATACAGGCCGATGAATTTCGGGATTCTCATCGTCGGGGGCAAAGTAAAGAAAACTGAGAGATTTCCCTGTGATCTTGGGAAAGCCACGAGACTTCACCACTGGGACAAGAACACTTCGATACTGGAACAGAAGCAAAGCAGTGAGGTTAGTGTCCTGTTGGCAGTGGGCTCCATCCTGCTCTGAACATAAGAGACAGAGCCATCACAGAGCTGGGTGGTCCTGGAGGTTCCAAGTTTGTTTTTCAGGCAGTAAAAGGCTGAAGAGAAGCAAGAAACAGGCAAGGGGAACTATGGTTGTTCCCTGCAGACCTGACAACCATCCTCGAGCAAGGCTGCACTTCTCCGTGCAGACGCATGGTGTTTGTGTGTCAGGTCCCTGCAGCCCCTTCACCCCCATATCCCTCTCCCTCTCTGGGGGCATTACAAATGCTTTCCCAGTGCCATGAGTTTACTCATTTTCCCTTCTCCTCTCTAGCCTACCTGTCCTCTCCTCAGTCTCTCACCTTTGTCCACCCCAACCTTTCCTTTAGGCTTTCCTTGCCCATGCCTGCTGCCTGCCCAACCCTCTGCCTCTGCTCCCCAGTTCCCAGGGACTGAGAAGCCACTGCAGGAGCGCGGGGTTCACTCCATTCCACAGCAGGGAGGGGACGTTGCTCTGCTTTTGTACAGGAGTCCTCACGGGCAGAGGGGGGGCAGGGGTGTCCCTGTGAGTCCAGCCCCCACCAGCCCCCTCACACCTTTGAGTGCCCACCCTGGTGTGAGCAGAAAGCAGACAGAGAGCCTGCAGGGTGGGGAGGGAGGCAGAGGGAAGGGGCTCATGTCCAGGCTGTGGGTGGGGAAGAGCCCCCAGGTCAGGAGAGCAGCCCAGTCTGGAGCTGAGCCCCATCCCAGCTGCCTGTGGCAGTGGGGCCGGGTGAACTCACCTGCTGGAATGAGGCTTCGATGAGATTGGAAGGAAACATGTTTCTGTAAGAGAGCAATTATGCGAGGGTTAAAGCCCGTCACGAGGACACAGGGAACAACATGGGAGGCTACTCTGACAGGCACGAGGCCAAGGGGAGGACCATTACAGCAACACCAGCTTCATGTCCTCTGTGCAGGCTGAGGGCGAAGGCAGGCTGGAGGGTGAACGAAGAGCCGCACTGTGAACCACGTGTAGGCTGGACTCAGCAAGCCAGAGGTAAGGACGGACATCTGCCATCTCCAGCCCCCTCCTCAGAGCAGGACCGCCTGCAAAGCTGGAGCAGGATGCTCAGAGCTTTGTCCAGTCAATGGAACACCTCCAGAAATGGAGATTCTCCCCAAGCTCCTGGGACTGTGTTGCATCCCCTCCCCAGTTAACCCTCGTCCACTGCATTAACCCAGCCCTGGGCCAGCTCCTGCTCATTTTTGCCTTGCAGAGCCCAAGGAGCTGCAGGGCTTGGCATGTCACAGCTGGGAATGCAGAGGCAGAAGCGCTGAGCTTTGCAGGGAGTTCTGATCTTCCCATTCTCTGCTGCTGCACCCCTCTTTGCTGGTCGCTCTGGGAGGACAGCAGCGGGGGTGACAGAGTGGCCAGAGGGGCATGTGTGGGAAGAAACAAACCCCCTGTCACTGGGTTCCGAGGTACTGGTGCCTGGTCAGTGTGGCCAGCGATTCTCCCGTTTCCCTTGAGGCCTCAGTATCTGCTCGGAACTCGGTGCCTTGTGTGGAATGCTGTTGTCAATGATCTTGTCTGTGAAATGCCATCATAAACTTGGATCCTCCTGAAATCCTGCCACATACCTGATTAAATCCAGTAATGCATCGGCAGAGCTGAGCACCACTTTGCCCGCAGAGTAGTTGTCCTTCTGGGCCGCTGCTCCGGGGTGGATGCTGACCACGAGGATGATCCCGACAGTCACTGCCATGAAGGTTGTCCAAAGGTAGTAGGTGATGGTGATCACCCCCATCTTCCCACAGGCCTTGGAGTCCATGGTGGCCAGCCCAGACATGAGGCTGCAGCAGAAAGATTCTGGTCAGCATCTGCTCCTGAAACTGCCCCAGATGCAGCTGATGGGCAAAGTCTCCAAGGTAGGACAATTTTCCACAGATTTCTTTTAACCAATGCTTAAGGGCATCACTGAGCTGTTGTACATTTGTGTGTCTGTAGGATCTCACATCCTGGACAGGCTTGTGGCAACCCAGGCTGAGCTGCAAAGGGCAGGACACACCTGAGTTCAAGGGCTGGCTGTGTTTTCTGTTTTCTCCAAGGGATAAGAAATTGATATTCTTAGCATATTTTAATGGTGAACAGCTCTTCTTTTTCTTTCTTTTTTTTTTTTTTGATGCTGTTCTCTTAAATCTCTGATGCCCTGTGCTGCTGCTGTGTGTCACCATAAACAGAGAAGAAAAGTACTAACAAGGTTTATAAAATTCATCTGGGGATGAACTCCATTCCCGCAGGGTGAGAGGCGCTGGTTCAGACTTCACATACATGTAAGCTCTCCTAAGTAGCCCATAAGCTACTTCTAAACTAAACTGGACTAAAAAGAGAGTCGGTATTACAGGCTGCACCAGCAGGGAGAGCTGGCTGGCAGCGGTGACGGCACTGGGGGGCAAATGGGAGCGCTTGGGGGCTGCAGTGTGCTCCATGTATGTGCATGCAGACGCATATCGAGCTCCTGTTTTCATGGCACCAGCTCTCCCTGACCCCTGCAGAGCCCTGGCCAAGCCTGCCGGCAGTGCTCAGCAGTGGCCCAACGACGACCCCCGGGTGGGACATGGAGACAGAGGCTGCAAGGGTTGATGCGATCCTTGGGGACGCACAAGGATCACTGAGGTGGTGGCCAGCCCACACATCACCTCCAGCAGCCCAGGAGGGGAGAGACCCTTGGAAGGTCAAGAGAGGCCACAACAGCAGCACAAAGATGGGTGACTCTTTCCAACATGAGGCCTGGGGAGCTCTAGCACTGAGCCCCAGCCTGGATAAAACCATCTCCAGAGTGTACCCGGTCCCCTCTGGGACAGCGTATACGGGGAAGAAGCCATTTCACCACCATTCAGTAATTAAGAAAAAAATCCTAGTTCAGTTCAACGTGCAAGAAGTACCCTGGCAGCCTTGTGCAGGCCCCCTGCCCACAGGCAAGAGAGCGGTCAGCTGGGAGGACGTAGCATCGCTGAGCTGCAAGGAGGGCTGAGAGCATGCTGAGAGCAAAGGAAGACCCAGGAAGGACATTAGAGAAGGGTGTGAAATACTGGAGGGGAAAAGAAGGCAGCTCTAAAAGGCCTGATACAAAAAAGGTCAAGTGTGGCTAGGGTAGAGATCAACTGTTCCCAAAAATAAACCGAAGGCAGATGGGACAGCAAGCAAACACTGAAAAACATCCTCAAGGGAGCGAAGAGCCAAATGTTTGGGTATTTCAAAGGAGCACATGCCGGCAATTGTTTCAAGTATGTAAATCACGTAAGCTTTTCAAGACCTTGCTTAGTCTTGAGTGTGACTCTATGACTGGTATTTCTTATTTCTAGATCTGGATGGGCTGATAAAAAGTGGGATTTGAAGCACAGACACAACATTGAGGGATGCTTGTGGTTCCTACCTGAACTTTCTCAAGACGGTCTAAATACGGAATTCTGCTTTGAGTTTAAATAGCTGCCTATCATCAACCACCCACGGGTGGTCCCAGCATCACCAGCTGGCTGGGCCCAACAGTAAGGGAAACACCCCAGCTAGTGCAGGTGTCTGACCTGGGTGTGGATGTCTACCAAATCCAGATGAGGATCTGTCGCAGACCTTTGCTGGGAAAACATGGAGTTTGATGGACACCAAGCCAGGGGATGGTGTTCGGTTTCTAACTGCTTGGGCAGGGGTTATTCTCACCCCAGACAGGTTTGGGGTGATTGCCTCAATGGAGGATCACAGGGCGATCTCTTCAACATGATGGAAAGATGGTACTTTAGAAGCAGAAGGTGGTGTCTTACCTGGAGGTGATCAAGGGCAGGATCAGCATCTTCAGCATCCTCATCAGGAGCTCTCCAGGAAAGGAGAAGTACTGCTTCTCCTGCAGATAGAGCAGAGCCTTTGTGTCAGGTGAGAGATGAGAAGTGGGGGATGAGCATGGGTTCAGGGCCCAAACCTAATAAATTTCCCTTTTTCTTGAGCAGACCCAGCTCTGGGCTTGGTTCCCAGCCAGCACTCAGAGACGCTGGTTTCAGGCCATCCCTTACTAGGAGCTGGGTCGGGGATGGGAGATACTGCCCACGTGGGAAACCTGGCTGTGAACCAGGGAGAGGCCATGTGGGGCTGGTCTCCCCCTGCAAACCTCCTTGGGCTTATTGCCCCTTAGGGCATGGTTCCCACGGCGCCAATGCTGGCTCCTCACAAACATCGTTGTACTTGGGTTTGGGGCGCAGAGGCTTGGCTGCATGTGCAAAAGTGCCCCAAAGCTGTCAGGTGCAGCCTGGTGCCAGCAGCAAAAGGTGGAAATACCTCATGGCTGCAGATGGAAAAGCTGAGCTCAGGGAGACCCTGGGTGTCTGGCCCATCTATGGTGCAGCCTCATGGTTCAGCGGGAGAGGCTTCTGCCCCATGGCATCCTTCCACAGGCATGGGGAGGTGCTGCCTGGAGAGGGACCCCCGCAGCCCGGATCCCACAGCCATGACCAAGGGAAGAATGAGGGATCTGCAAGACCAGCAGCCACCTGGCCAACTTCCCTCTATCCACCATCCGCCTCTCCATCCACCATCCTTCTGGCTGCTGAGTTCCCTCCCTCCCTTCCTCCCACCAGTCTGCCACCATGCTGCTGCAGAGGGGTCAGGGGTGGATCTGAGATGCCCCAAGCCAAGCAGATGCTTTTGGTTACTCCAAGGTAACCAACACCACCAGGCTTTGAGGGGTGCCGAGGCAAACTGTGAAATGCCCCACACGGCTGTCCCTGCGCTACCCCACCTGTGGGGCTGCACTTGGCCCATTTTCCCAGAAGCCTCATGTGGAGTAGAGCTGTGATGGGTCCGGCTGGGCACGAGGAGTAATAGCAGATTGGAACAGCATCTCTTGTCAGTGGGTTTCTCAGCTTCACGACACTTTCCCATCACAGGGAGGAAAGCCCCTCACTGTGGCACAGATTTTGGGACAAAAGTCTGTCACGGGGAGGAGTGGCTGCTGGGGACCATGTGCAGGGCTGTGGCAGCAGGACAGGACGGGACTGAGGCAGAGGGTGGATGAACTCGTTGCACGGCAGGATGAGGGGCAGGAGCCCTCAGACTCTGCCAGCCTCAAGCCCAGCCTGGGAGGCTGCTGGGCTCTTGCAGGCATATGCACCTGAGCACAGGGAGATGACACCCGGCTTCAATTAAGTAACAGGATCATCCCCACTGTGGGTGGTGATGCTGAAGGGCATAATTGAAGTGACAAGATTTTGCTAAATCCTGTGGGTGACACGGGGATGTTCCAGCACCAGCTGAGCTCTCCCTAAACAGCGTTCCCCCTCCTGAGCTGAGCCCAGCTGAAGATCAGGACTGAGACACAGCCAAGATGCCCGGTGTCATGAAAACCACACAGATTTTAGTGCCATGACATTTAACAGCGCAATGCTCCTTGGAAGCACTGATTGGACACACCTTTTAGGTGCGTTTTCTCCAATGTGTTTGTCTCCACGGGTCCTCAAAGGAAGGACCCCTGGAAGCCCCCCAGGCTCTCCACCAGCCCTGTATTTATTTGCTGGGCCTTCCCCAGCAGGTGGAAACGTGCTTTGGTTGAGCATCTGTGCCGCTGGGGAGAGTAACAGGAGAGCCGAACCCTCGGACCCTGGTGCTGCTGTTTGTCTTAGGGGGAGGCTGTCACCAAGCATCATCCAGCAGCCAAGCATCCATTCCCCCCTTTCCCATCCCCATCCCACCAGGAGGCTCCTGCAGCCCCACAGGACCCGTCCCGAAGCCCCTCACTCCCGGAAGAGGGAAGCAGAATTTGTCCTGCAGCTTTGGCCATTGTTGGCAGCTTTTTGATTAAAAATAAGCCCTAGGGGGAAGCCTGCCCTGCGAGGTGGTTTCCTTGAGCAGGAGGCTTCACTTTTGGGGCTGTGCCCGTGATGGTGATGTCTTGCCAGCACCAGGGCCTGACAGCCCAGTGCCATCCCCCTCACTCCCGTCCCGTCCCGACTCACCAGCTCTGTCAGCTCCAGCGCCCGCAGCAGGAACCCCAGAAGGCACCCGGTGACAACCGACAGCATTGACAGGGTCAAGAGGCCATTTTTGTGCCAGAAAGCCCGTACCCACTTCCAGACGTGCAGGAAGGCTGTGGACAGCGAGTTCAGGAGAGATTTCCTGACCTGCTCCCACATGGTCGTCCTCAGCCACCCAGGCGATGCCCCTCGGAGCAGCTCCTGGCCCCACTCATCGCCCCAGGCACTGCTGCACAGACAGACCCCTGCCCTTTGCCGCAGCCAAGCACGATGGCAGCTAATCCCCGGGACCAAAAGCTTCAGGGCTATTTGGGAGCTTTTCCCATAATGGAAAGTGACGTCTTCAGCTGGTTAATCTAGGCTTGGCATCCGGCCGGTCCCAGTGCTGGTGCCAAACCCTCCCCGGTTAATCCTCCACCCTTGGGATTGGGGCCACGTGCTGCAGGCTGAGAGCAGGGATTCAGCCCTGGAACTCCCTTCCCATCACAGTTCCTGATCCAAGAGGATCTGGAGACTGCCACAGGATTTGTGCTCTCACCGGCTGTGAGTGCACCCCCTTCCTACCCCACATCTGTAAGGGCTTCTCTAGGGCAAAGCTTGCAGAGGAAGACTTTCCCTGTTAATTGAAGGATTTCCTGTGGGAATCCGCACAGACCATCAGCTCAAGGCACTGATGGATGATGCTGCATGTACCCACGGGAATCTACCCCAGCAGATCCAGCCCCCTGGCAGCTCTGCAGGGAAGCTGCCCCAAGGCCACAGGATGCTGCTGGGGTGCCTGGTCAGTCGTCATCGCTGCCCACAACATTTTAGAGTATTTCTGTGTTCGGCTGACCTTGGCTCAGGCCAGGAGTCTCACTGGGGCAGGAGAGCAGTGCAGAAAGCCAGGGACAGGATGGGTGGGTTTAGGAATACAGCGCTGTTCTCAGGCCGAGGGTCTCTGGGAATGGGAAAATACTAAAACCTCTCCAAGTGACAACCTCTCTGGCCCAGATTGTAACACACGCCCCCCCAAATAAGACCATGGAGCCCTCTCAGACCATTGCCATGTTTTACACAGACAAAACAAAGCCACGGAGAAGGCTTGACTCGAGATCCGTTGGAGTGCCCTGCCGCTGTGGGACAGGGTTCTTGCAGCCCCGCAGTGTGCTGAATGGCCTGGCTGCAGTTTTGGCAGGGACATGGTGGCTTTTGCAGGCCATCTCAGAGGAGGCGGAGCTCCTTCCAAAGCAGGAGTGTGACATATAATGCTTTTCATGTTTCAGCCCTTGGGGAAGTCTCTGTTGTTGCTGTCTTGTGCCTTTGGCTTTAGCGTGGCTCAACCTGCCAGGCAGAATTAGATAAAATGTTTGCTCATCGATACAGCTAAAATACAGTTGTCTCTATTCGGCTCCATCTTCAGAGCCATATGTGAACTGGGGGATGAAATTTGTGTGCTGGGAGTGAGCAACTGCTGGGGAAAGGGCATCCCAGGTTGTCTGGATGATCAGGGACATCTCAAAGGACATTGAAGGGTCCCTGGGGCTGGCAGCAAGTGCAAGGAGCAAGCTGAGAAGAGAAAGGGTGTGGTGAAGTCCAAATAACTGGGAATAGAGGAACATGAGGACCTGTGGGCAACGGAGAGAAAGGAAGGGATGTCCCAGAGGGAGAGTGTGCTGGTTTTGGCTGGGATAGTTTATTTTTTTCATCGCAGCTAGTACGGGGCTGTGCGTCTGTGCTGTGCTGAAGACAGCACTGACAGTGCAGGGATGTTTCAGTTCCTGCTG
>NW_010223749.1:5420-9133 GCF_000690775.1 Eurypyga helias | reverse complement strand
TTCCTGGCGCTGGCTGAACCCCTGCCTGCCCATGGGAAGTGGCGAATCAATTCCTGCTTTTGCTTTGCTTGTGTTCCCAGCTTTTGCTTTACCCATTAAACTGTCTTTATCTTAACACCCAAGTTTTCTCACTTTTACCCTTGAGATTCTCTTCACCATCCCACTGAGGGGGAGTGAGTGAGCGGCTGTGTGGCGCTCAGTTGCTGATGGGTTAAACCACAGCAGAGGGAGAGGAATCACAGGGAAGGGAGAGAGGGAATGTGGTGAAACAGAAAGGGGACAGGAGGCCCCAGTGCTGGCATGGAGATTGCTGCTGTTTGCCAGTGCTGCAGAGGCGAAGGGACTCCGTGGCAGCAGTTCACTCTGCACCTACCGTAAATCTCAACATCATCATAGATGTCAGTGTCCCTGCAGAGGAAAAGACGATGCTGTGAGCAGTCTGGTCTCATGTCCCCACCACACCCCAGCCTGAGGCAAGGGCCAGCTTCTGCTGCCACATCTGTCCCATCTCTTCTAACATGTCTACAGGCTCTGGTGTCTATCACACAGCCTCCTCCCAGCCTCGTGCTCTCCCTTCTGAGACAGGACCCTCCAGCACAGGGTGAGCACGGCTCTGGCCCCCCTCACATTGTGAATGGACAGTGGCCCCGTCCCAGACTGCCGGGGAGCCGCAAGCCTGTCACACCACACCAGCATCTGAACAGGGTCTGGGCAGGTGTCATGTCAGAGATCAGAGCTTGGGGAGGGCTCACAGCACCCCAGGAAGTTGCTCCCAGTGCCAGAATCTCTCCTGACACCAGAAATGGCAGATTCCACCCCCAAGATAACTAGCCCATGTTATGGTCACTGCTTGGATTGGATGGTTTTGAGCAACAGCCAGGGCTGGTTCAGTGCTGGCACTTGCTGGGCAATTGCTACAGCTCATGGAGTGGGGCGGAAGGGGCTGGAGAAGAGGTACTCACAGGTGTAGCATTACGGCCCGGGGCACGTAGCCATCTGTAACAGAGGAACAGCATGTCAGGTTGTGCCAGGAGCTGGGGATGAGCCAGGTCTCATGCCAGCACCTGCCCAGCCCAGGACAGGCAGGGGTTAGCAACACCTCACATCCCCAGGGGGAGCTGGAGCAAGGAGAAACCCAGCTCTGGGAAGCCGAGCTGGAGCCCTGGGAGGAACCCGCTTGGGACCCAGGCTGCGTGGCAGCTGGCTGGGGAGAGCCTGATCCCCATCTCTGCCTGGGGCAGCTCCAGCCCATTTCACCTGAGCATCCCTCGGTGCAAACCTGACTTGTGGCGTCCGTGCCTGTGGCAAAGCCTGGTGTGCCGGGCTGGTGGCTGAGAGCCTCCAGGGAACGCGAAGGCTTTCAGCAGAGACAAACCCAGGCAGTAGTAGAAACGCTGGTGCCGAGTGTGAGGAAGAGCAGGACGGTTGTGCAAAGCGAAGTGGGAACATTTGAGACTCAGGGCACATGATGGGTCTGTCTAACAGCAAGGGGATGTCTCCTGCTGTCTGCTGGGGTGTGTGCGTATGAAGAAACATGTCCCCAAAACTTTGTATGCTGTGATCCCCGCTGTGGGCCCTCAGCCTCCCCAGACTTACACCTCCTCTGGCTGTTTCGGCAAAGGATCTGCTCCTGATTTGTGAACTGAATGACATCAAGAATTTCTCCTCGTCTCAGTGGCAGGTTCTTCCCTCCACCCCTCTTCTCCACTGCTGCAGGGTCGACCATCATCTGAGTCAGGACGTTGATGCTTCCTTCAAACTGAAACACAAACAGCAGCGCTGCAGCTCAGCAGCCACCCCAGGGGAGCGTGAGCTGGGCAGCTCCAACCCCTCTCCCTTCTTGGATAAAGCAGGTCCCTCTCTAGCCAAGTGGTCTGATCTGGGGATGTTTCAGTGGGGAACAGGGCAAGGATGACCTGTGTATCACCTGGTCTCTGCAGAGCACAGCTTCTCTCTGCCATTGCGTTTTGCCCTTCCTGGGAGGTGACGGGGGAGCTTAGAGGGGTAAACAATTGCTTATTTCTGCTCACCTTGAATTTCTTTTGAAACTCCCTGTCTGCCTTCTCTTCCTTCTTGCATTCCTTCAGTGTCATTGACTTCGTCTTCCGCGAGACTTGGGCTTCTCTGTAGAGTCATTGCGAGTTATGGGAAAGCTCAGGTAACCCTATGCTCTGCTCCCTCCCTTCGCCTTCTGTCCCACCCAGCTGCTGCCCCATTGCATTTCCCTGCACCAGCATCCCCCAGCACCCAAAGGTGACTCCCTCCAGGGCTGCTGGGGCTCTCAGGCCAGGTGTAAACCATGCTCTTCACCATGGACATTTCTATCGCACGCCCAGCAGAGACTGTTAAACCGCCAGCTTTGTCAAAGCAGCAAGGAGCCCTGACCATTCTGGGACCCTTAGAAAACGTAAAAACCCCTGTTACCTCTGTGCAGCTGCCAGCAAGACAACCCTGTTAGCGGCTCGACCAGCATCTCCACCTGTAAAACCAAACCCCGTGGGAGGTGCTGCCGTGAGGCTGCTATAAGGTGTACACACCCACTGAGACAGAACACAAGTCTGAAATAGCAGCAAGAGCTTTCTCCTCCTGGGACCAAACCCTGAGATTGCCCCCTGAGCACAGGGGGATCAGGGTTTCCCACCCCATTTACAAGGCAGCAGAGAAAGCCGTTGTCTTCCTGTGCATGGGAGCAGCAGGCTTAGGGCAGGCTCCACTGCTGCCCATGACGCATGGGGCCTTGAGGCTCTTTGAGCTGCGGCACTTGCCCCAACCAAGCAGCACAGCCTCTCCTGTACCCACCTCCTCTGGTGCTGGGATGAGCTGGTGGCCGGGGCACAGAGGGCAGCAGAAAGCCCTGGCCTCTCCTGAGCTGCCCAACGGACTCGACATCATCATATATCTCATCTTCATCCCTGCAACGAGGCAGACGGTGATTAGGAAGCCCAGTTGCAGTGACAGCACTGGAGATCAAGGGCAGGACCAAGGCTGCCAGAAGGAGAGTGGGCAACAGGCAGTTGGGCTGCCTGGGTTGGCCCCGGGTCAGGGGCAGAGTGGGACAGCAGCTCTCTGCCACATGCCAGCAGCTCCCTGCAAGGCTCAGCGACGCAGCGCAGCAGCCTGGGGTGCAAGAGATGGGCAGCGGGGTGCAATGGCAGCAGCTGGACCAATGCAGTGATGCATCCCATGAAGGACGGTGCTTTGCACTGCAGGAGCTGCCTGAACAAGATGCCGTCCCATGCTGGGCTCCAGGAGCAGGCAGGAAAATGCAAGGACCCTCTCGCTGTTTCCTCTCATGCCATCCCCACTGGGTCGAGACAGCCTGGAAACCACCTAGAAGGGAAGTGCTGCCTTGGTCCTTACCCGGTTACGCATGGAGCATCCTGCGGTGGGAACTGCACAGGGGCTGACACAATGTAGCCTGGTTTCGGGTAACCTATGGCAGAAAGAGGAATGGGAGGGAGCAGCAAGGGATTATTTCACATTTTCTCCTTGACTCTATCACTCCCCAAGAGGATCTGAGCCTCCCTGGGCTGGATTTAGTGCAGAGGGATGTGGGGAGATAAAACTGACTGCACATTTGGATCCAGTAAGGATTTTTTACTCCACGGCCCATCTGGGGATTTTCTTTCTTTCCCAGCACGCTGGGACACAGCTCACTGGGGACATTCAGCATGTATTTTCCCATTCTTATGTCCCTAACGTTACTTTCTCCC
>NW_010223749.1:3024-5397 GCF_000690775.1 Eurypyga helias | reverse complement strand
GAAAGAGGCCAAAATGAGTACTTTGAGTGCAATGAAAACCCTAAACTCCAGATTTGTACCAGAGTCGGGGCAAGTCTTGGATATCTCCATGTGCTCAGGAGCATCATCAGACAGAACATACTGCTGCACCCTGTATGACCACTGGTATTCCTAAATCCCTGCTAGGATCTCCTCCAGCCTCATAGCTGTCACCACCCCGGTCAACAAGACCAACAAACAACTATCACAAAGATCCATGGAACAACATCACAGCTCTGCTGGGTTATTGTACCCAGTAATGCACAATCATATACCAGGCTGTAAAAATTGTAAGATTGCCCTAAAAATTAACAAAAATAACCTTGCCTCAGTACCTATGAGACACATAAATACTTGAAAACTGCTGGTTTGTAGGCTGTGCAGAAATCACTCACTCGTCTGCCAGGACCAGTGCTGGGCTGGTCTTGGTGGGTGAGCATCTCCCAGCACAGTGGCACCGCTGGGCCTGAGAAAGGCCTCTGAGTGCTAATACATTAATAACATAATAATAAACAAGCTTGGTTTTGCAATTCACATAGAAAAGGAAAATCTCATAATTGCCTTCCACCCCACAGCTCTGGCATGAGCTGGTTAACAAGGAGCCATCTTTTAAACAGGAGGGTGAACAAGAACTTAGAGGAATTGAGGAAGAAACAGGGTTTGAAACAAGTTTCATCACCCAGAGTGGATTAGCAGAGTGGCAGCTGTAGAAACCAACAAGTCTGCCTAGCTCTGGAAGGCTGCTGTGGCCTGGGACAGGGCTCATGTCACATGGCAAACTGCCACATCCAAGAGGCACCAAGCCCTGCACCCCACACACGGTTGGTAAGGGGGGCACACCAAACCAGCACCGTAGCCCTGGTGGCCACAGCTCTGGCTGTGCCTAGGGAGTCTCAGCAGCTCTCTCAGGCTTGGGGGCAGATGGTGTTGCAGGAAATGTGCTGCCAGCTTCCGAGAGCCTCTGCCCCTCGGCCAAAGGCTGTGTGTTTCTTGCTCATGGGATGGAGACCAGCCTTGCTTCCCACCAGTCAGGCTTGTCTGCTCTTACAGCCACACAAGGGTGGACTGGTTGGAAAGGACTTTCTGGAGTGTCATCCAACCTCCTGCTCAGAGCAGGGCTGGCCTCAGGACTAGAGCAGGTGGTTTAGGCCTCATCCAGGTGACAACTGAGTATCTCCAAGGATGGAGATAGTCGACTCCCTTGTGCCTGCCACAGAGCTGCACTGCTTTCACAGGAAAGAAACTTCCAGTATCTAACTGGAATTTCCCCTACTGCTGCTCATGCCGGTTGCCTCTGGTTCTGCTCCTGGGCACCGCTGGGAAGAATCTGGCTCCATCTTCTCCTCCCACCTGGGTCTCAGCCTCTCTTTCTCCATATGCTCCAGCCCCCAACCATCTTAGTGCCCTTCACTGGGCTCACTCCAGTTTGTCAGCATCCCTCATGTTACTTACTTCAACCTTACTCCCAACAAGCACCCCGGAGCCTGATACCTGTCCCTAGCTAGGGATGTGGCACTTAGTCCCCTTTGTTCCTTCTCCTCCTGTTCTCTTGTTCCTTTCTGCATGCTCTGCTTATAGAAGCCCATTTGCCATTATGAGCCCTCACCTCTCCATCAGTCCCTCCAACTTCCCAGGAGCTCCAGACACTGACTAGGGAGATTTTCCTTCCTGAACAAGCAGCTGCCTTCCCTGAGGGTCTTGCAGGTGCCTGGCCATACCTGGTTGAGCACTTCTTGGTGGCTCCGTGGCAGGACAGATGGGCATCCCAGGGCGTGCAGCCACACCAAACTTCTCCAGATCCACATCAGGAGGGCGCCTGGGCTTGGCCGGCCTCACTCCCAGTGCCATGATGTGTGGCAAAGGCTTCCTTCGAGGCCAAGCTGGGTGCTCTGTCCCATGGAGGCTTCCCGCAGTGTCCAGGGGGGCTGCAACTGCTGCACCTTTGGCAGGAGCCACTGGAGTGCTCTTGTCTTTGGTGAGTGGCCATGTGTGCTGGGCTGGGTTTCTCTGGGGAGGACTGGGGGTGGATCCCACCTCCTTGCTCAACGCATCTTTCCCTCCTGGCTTTGCAGGGACTGGGTGGCAGCTGGTGTCTTGAGCAATCCCCTTCTTCAGTCGCACCATCCATCCTGGGGTCTCACAGATGGGATGAGGAGGCAAATGCTGTCCCACACTCTGACCTTTACTGTGAGACGGAGAAGCCCTGCTGAAGTCCACCCTCCTGGTCCGGGGGGGCTCAGGAGGTGGCTCACCCTTGGAGTCGGGTGCAGAGGTCTGTCCCAGCTCTGTTGCAGGGGATGCTGCAGAGCGACTCTCTGGCCAGCTGCCCGCTTCCGGAGGGTCTTTCCTGTTCCC
>NW_010223749.1:0-2989 GCF_000690775.1 Eurypyga helias | reverse complement strand
TTCCAGATGTGTCTGCAACCATTAAGAAAAGCTCCAGTTAAAACACCATGGAGAAAAACGAGTCAAAGAGCCCTCTGGGGAATGCAATTTTTCATCAACAGGGCCTGACACTAAGCCTCCCCCATGAAATGTGTTCTTTGCTCAAAGCGGTCCTGGACCACGCTGAGCTGCACCCAATGGGGAACAGGCCACAGCACCTTGAGGTGGCATTTCATAGGGTCTTTTGGTCTGACCAAAGACCCACTACCCTACTTCACCCACTACCGGAGACCATCAAAGCAAAGGGATGGGGTAGGGGATTACACCCTACTCGTAGAGGAACAGAGGGCAGAGGTTGAGTTCTGAGGTTGCCCAGGGCTCAGGTGGGAGCAACCTGCCTTGCCCTGCTCCTGGTTCCTGTGAAGTCCATGGTGAACCCAGGCCGGTCGTAGAATCATACAGTCATTTACATTGGAAAAAGCCTTTAAGACCATCCAGTAGGGCAGGAGTTGGTGGGACAGACCACACAGAGCTGCCAGCATCCCTCACCAGAGGCAAACCCAGGATGGCACTGCTGAAACTCATCCTGCCAAAGCCTGCATGCAAAAAGAGGCCAAAGAGGCAGCAGATCTGCCCTACTTTTCTGACCAGTGTGTTTCCTGTGCTGCTCTCACCGTGCACACGTGAACTGGGACACGCCAGCCCCACCACAGAGCTGCCCACAGCTTTCTCAATGACCAGAACACTTTTCTCTGAAGCCTCCAGAGAAGGCTGCCAGGAGGAGTCTGGGTGACTCTTGGAATAAGAGATTCAAGGTCAGGTGGGATGGGGTTACATTCTTCCTAAGCTTCTCAGATGGACCTTAATGAGAGGGGAGGGATCATCTTGCCCTCCCTATCTTTCTCCCACCCCCTTGTTCCCAAACTGCAGTGTCCCTTTGCACCGGAGCTGAGTGCTCTGCTTGCTCTTGACAAGCTACAGGCTTTGATGTTACATTCTCCTCCCTCAGGAATTTCAGTTTGGGTTTGTGCTTGTGTTAGTTTTTTGGGTTTTTAACAAAAGGGCTAGTATGCAATGAAGCTCGTGCGATATTTGTAAATGTGAGTGCTTAATAAGTGAAGTTCTCCTCATATCCCCAGGCAACCACCCCAATTCCCCAGTAAACGCTGCCCTCCGAGCAAAGCCTGTGGTAGAGTAGTGCAAATTTACTGTTTCCTGCACACAAGGCAGTGGAGCTTTCACCCAAACTGAAAAAAAAGCAGTGAAAAAAAGCAACTTTTTCCAGATTCCTAAACACACCGCTGAGATTTTTGGTACCTGAATGATTCAGAGGTTTGTAACTATCAACTCTGGAGACATTCCACGAGCTGGGACTTGCACAGAGCCCCCAGGTGTACCTGTGGAATACAGCACTGCTGCCACTACGATCAATTCCAGCTTTTCCAATACATTTTGCTGGCTGGTGCTCTGCTGGACTCAGTGGCAGAGTGTGGCCTCCTCCTCCTTCACAGATTTTATATCAGCCCAACTTCACCCAGGAAATCTCGCTCTCAGCCCAGGAACTGACCAGAGACCTTTGAGGCTCCAACCAGCTCAGATGTACAGGAGGACTTTGCCTTCCAGGAGGAGCAGGGGTCTCAGGAGGACCCAGCCCCTCACCAGGACACCACCAAGGAGGAGACTCAGCTCTGCTGTGTCCCTGCACCCTGTCCCCAGGTCCAGCACAGCTCAGGTCCAGTTCTTACTCACCATTTTCCATCAGCAGAAGCTTTCCTGCGTGCTCGCCTCCTCTCTAAAGGCCACTGGAGGCATCCAAGCAGAAGAACTTGTGCAAGGTGAGCCTCTCCGAAGTCCCCCTTGTCTGGAACCAGAAACTCTTTCCTAACGGTTGGTGAGCAGCTGTGTGCAACAGCAGGAAGTCACTGCAGCCTGACGTTGAAACAGCATGACGAGGAGGAGGAGAAGGAGGAGGAGGAGCAGCAGCAACTCTTGGTGCACCACTAGCTTGGACTCTGCTGCTGTTGGGAAGATGGAAGCCCACCAAGCCCTGCTGCCTATGGACAGTCTCATCCAGAAAAGAGCCTGGGGTTCAGGAAGCGATGCCAGGATGTGAGGGCCAGGCTGCCGCAAGGACCAGGAGGGTGGGTTGTGTTCTCATCCGACGGTGGCCAATGTGAACATGCTGCAGGTCAGGTCTTCAGAGCCCCGCGGGACCCACAGACAGTGGAGACAATTTGCAGGGGTTGCATGGCAAAATCAGCATGGCCCCACGCAGCCAAGCTCTGCAGGAGCGAAGGAGGGTTGGGACGAGGGCTGCGGCTTCCCAGCGTATCTAAATCCGGGGGACGTTTCCTACGCTGAAGAGCCGAGCTCCACTGGGAAACGGGAAGTTCTCTGCACGGCGTGGTGCTGCGTTGGGCCATCTCTGTGTTGAAATGTTGTGGTTTCACAGTTCATTGCCTCAGAGGCAGGAAAGGTCTGAGAGGTTGAGTCAAGCCCCGTGGCAGGGACGCCCTTGTGGGCCACAGGCAGGCACGGCTGTCCCTGCCCTGGGTGGTGTGTCCCTCCAGCCCTTTGGGAAGGTGTCCCAAGAGCGGTGCCCATGGGGCTCCTGCCTGTGGCGGGTGTTAGGGATAAGACAGCGTGTCATGGATATGAGGAAGGCTGCAACGGCCACGTGTCGGCCAAGGGTGGTGGCCCCGGGGTCCTGTGGAGGGTGGTGGGTGCCCAAGGTGGGCACTGGAGGTTTAATCCCATCAGCAGGATGTGGGACAGAGAGTGGGGTGTCGGGAGGGCACACACCGGCGCAACAGAGGGGGCACAGGGCCTGTGGGGGCACAGGGCCCGTGGCCTGCAGTGACAGCCACCTCCTCAGAGCAGTGGGTCCCCATTACCACCTGCCCCACTGCCCCAGTGCCGCTGCCACGGGAGGAGGCCGAAACGCCGCCGTGTTTGGGAGACGGGGCGACAGGGAGGCCCAACGGCCACCTTTGCGGACGGGGATGAGGGG
>NW_010223748.1:7078-7300 GCF_000690775.1 Eurypyga helias | reverse complement strand
GCTAGCCAGAGTTAAACCACGGCACCCTTAGGTTCTCTGCCTAGGTTTCTTACACTAGTGAGGGTAGTGTGGATGGAGAGAATAGGATAGAAAGAATGGCATTTTAATTCTGACAGGGACTGCTAAGTGCCAGACATGCTGTGGATATTGTTGGAACTAGGATGTTGCAACAGCAGGCTAGTAATTGCATATGTATGCTCACAGTCAGTTGGTCTGGAGAAA
>NW_010223748.1:0-7045 GCF_000690775.1 Eurypyga helias | reverse complement strand
CCCCTTTTTTTTGGTTCTCCTTTTTTTTTTTCTTCCTGGAAACTGAATTGGAAACCCATGAATGCAGTGAGGTTATCCTAGTTCACCAAAACATGCAAATTAAAATTACAGTGAAATGCAGAGCTCTCTTTCTACTTAGCTGTCAACCATCATATGTGCTAGAGAAATTTTATTGCATTGTAATGCTGATGATTCTACACTTGGATAGAAATCACCAGTGTGAGAACTGAACATATTCTTGCAATTAGTTTGCAGGTATGTGTGCATCATTTACATGGTTTCACTTCTGGGGAAAATAATGATTTTTTATTTCTCCATACCAGTTTATGGGAAAACTAGTCTTCAGACTAGAAACTATGTAGTTAAATCCTTAGCTTTTGTAACTCACTGTAAAGGTAGTGAAGTTCAATAGAGCTATGTCAGTCTACCCATTTGTATCAGCAGTGTGGGCCATTAACACAGTGAGTCTTGAAAACTGGGGGCTCTCTAAAAAGTTTTCAAAAATTTGTGCATTTAAAACATTGCATAAAGGAATAAAAATAGATAGAACTGGTTAACTCTGAGCCCTTGGGACATTTTAAGTTATTTCATTCTAAAATAAGTTACACTTCATTTCTTTCCTTTGAGTCCTGTGACACTGTATGGCTTCACTCTATGACTCAGCCTTGAAGGAACTACTGGAGTGGAAGATACCAAGACAAAAAAGGGAAGATCAGCCATTTTACAGGAGCATGAGATATTCAGACAATTCCCCTCAGGAAAGATGAATCACAAAATTACTTGTTGTTGTTGTTTTGTTTTGTTTGGGTTTTTTTGTTTGTTTGGGTTTTTTTTGTTTGTTTGGGTTTTTTTTAGTGTGCAAGGGCTGTAAATACTTGAAATCTGCTCCAGATTAAATTTCTTTGTTCAGTACTATGTCTTCTGTCCACAAGCATTTTAAATAATTGGTGCTTTAATAATTGGTAGTTATTCCCTGGCTTTGGAGCCAAGGGTATGGGGATGATAAATTTCTAATCTATACCAACTTTTGCTATACAACAGTGGTATCCCTCTGGCAAGCCAGGTTGCTTTTTAGCTATTTAGATTGTCTGTTCACATTTATACTATCTACTGGTTCAAAGATATCTGTTAAAGATGTTTTGTACATCACCCAGAACTATCTTTTCCAACTGCCACCAGCTTCAAAGTTCATATACCTGTGTGGTGCACATGTATCTTATCCCTGACTATTTACCACACTGTTTTGTGACTCAGACAGCACTGACTTCCTCTGCAGAAATTTTGTAATTATACTGCTACTCTAATAACAAGTATCACATAAAATCAGTATTTCTTAAATGTGGCTGTGGAACATATGTATGAACAGAGACTTTCCAACGGACAGGTTGTAGACTATAATTTTACTACCAGTAAAAATTCTATAACTACTCACAATAGAAGCATAACTAGCATCCAGAAACAGCATACAATTCCCATTAATTCCAATCTATTGCTTAGAATGCATAACAGAAATATAAAGGGGTTAAAAGGATTAAGTGTTCCTTAAAATAGAAAAGAAGGTTTATATTAATCTTTGAAATTGTTTTCACTTTTTATTTTAAAACATGGCAGAATAATTATAGAGCTTGATTATAAACAATTATTATATCTCTTCAGCATAATATCATGTTATTTGTTACCTGCCTTTCTCAGCGATTTGTTTTTAAAGGAACACTGCCAACATGTGATGGATACACTTTCAGTGAAATAAATAAAACTCCAAAAAATTCATCACAGCCAAGTGGAAAGAACTTTAGCTGCTGAATATATAGTTAAATTAGAGCTCAAAAACACTGGCAAGACTTTGTGCTTTCTTGTTGTCATGAGATGCTGTAAATTAGATTATCTTGGCTTAAAAGATGCCACTGACGTGAATCTTGTTTACCATATGCTGTGTTCTCTGTCCTGTTACGTACATTACCTGACTGAAGGCTACATTTTCATAGCAAGTAAAAGTTCTACAGCCTTCTGCATAATTTAAGGCTATGAGATAGCATCACTAAAGAACATTATTCTGCTATGGAAGTATTATTCCTATTGTTTTCTTACCATTTTCTTTCATAATCCTCTTTAGATGATTACAAACATTTTTGTACTCGTGAACATCTTCTGAAACTGGAATCAAATTAGGGATGTCAACACTGAACATTTCACAGAAGTATGTGCAGTAATATGCATGTGTTCTGTAGTAGTAGTCGGACCATTCTGCTGTGCCTTGTGCTTGCTCTTGCTGTATGGAAGATCAAGAACATCAACTAACTTATTAAGCACAGTAGTTGAAGTTCTCAAAATTCATGACCTTTGCTGAGGCTTTACTGCTGTAGATGTCATTTAACATTGACTTTAGTGAGAAAAAAGTCCAGCCAACACTATGTGGATTTATTCTAACTAGATTTCCTACTTTACAAAGCTTCTGCCTTATTCAAGAATAGTTGTTTTCAGTGCTATAAAGCTTCAATTAGTGGTAGGTGAGAGGAACTGTTTCCTGAACTGAGAATGGAATCACTGGAGAGAACCAAATGCATGTATGTAGAAAGCTGCAGAAGGGGGAGATTGATGTAAGCAGCTCACCACTGGAAACCAAGGTGAATCTTCCTTCTCTTCTTTGCCTCTCACTCTGAGCTGAGCTTAGCTGTATATTCATGAGCCATCCTTTTACTGATGTTATCCAGATCCTTTGCAGATTCTGATAAAATTCTGTAACCCAGAAATAAATTATCCACTACTTTGCTGAATTAGTTTTCTGCCAGATTAGGCAGTTGAAGAGTTGTAACAGCCTGAAGAGGAATATAACAAGCAAGGTAAGTTAGTGAGAGCATGAGGCAAGGGTAGGCAGAGAGGAAGCGCTGAGCAAGGAAAGGGGCATTGCCATTTTGCCAAGTCTGCCTAAATCACCATCCTTAACTATATTCTAATTTCATGTAAGGAAAAAACAGCTTTTCAATAATGCCCTTTAGCTTTATGACCACAAAAGCTGGCAAGTTACTCCTGTGCTACCTGGGGGGATATATCAATAGTATGTGATAATTCCTAGCCAGCACATGCTTTAAAAACCAAGCCAAACCAACCAACCAACCAACAACAACAACAAAAATTAGATCTGTCTTTACAGTCTAGAGATGAGATACACACTGGAAGTATTCCAAGGAAAAGAGAACATTACAGTGATTTAATTTCAGTACCTGGAAATTTTTATGGTATTTTATTTATTTTTATGACTCAAACAAAATCAGCAAAGCAGGAAGAGCATTTACTGGCAAAATGTCTATACTACAATAAAATGTTCTAATGTTCTAACCCTGCCATGACTCTTCCTCCTTAACATACATCTAACCTTGTTCTTTATTTTAATCTGTAATGTAGTACTGTAATACATCTAGAGGCTCATGCGCCACTGTCTAAATTTTGGAGCTAAATAAGATATGGTTGTCTTTACCTATCTTATCTCATTGCAAATACTTGACAGAAATTTTTCTTTCATTAGTATCCTTAAATGTACCTTTATGTACCTTTACATGCACAATTATGAGTGTCCCTATGCAAGCATTCTATGGTGTATAATTAAAGTTGGAAATTCTTTTCTTATTGAGGCACTTATGGTACCTTTCCTCTTAGTTCTGTTTTCATCTAACTGGTAGAAATTTTATTGCCTCTGAGATTTTTTCCCTAAGATAAATGCTATTAAATTATTTAATCTTCTGAAAAAGAGGCAAGGTAACAGTGTAAACTTAACTACAATTTATTAAAAAGTAATGTATATCTAGGAGCTAATGCTGAATGGTACGTTGTGTGCTGGATGGTAGGTTGTGTGACAACATAAAATACATAGCAATGACTCTTCTGTGTAAGCAGTTGCTTCTCCTAGGTATAGATACACCTGTAGAAATGAATAGGTAGATCCATAGATAGATGTATAAGGATATTTATTTTGAAAACACAGTGCTGTGGATTGCCTGGTTTAAGAGTGTGAACAGACAGTAGTTACCAACAGCTGTAGTTATTGCTCACAGGGCTGCCAGATTTATGCAAAGTAAAGTGCGCAGCAATGAAACAATTTTAGCTTTAAATACAAACCCTTACATTAAGAAGGAAATTAACCCATTAATCAGTAGTATTAACTACTTCAGACAAGGAATAAAGACAACTTCCCCCTTCCTTGTCTCTTCTCAAGCTTTAGACACAGGTATTTGTTGGGGCAATTTTTCTTCTCCTTTCAAGTCTGTCGGCCAAATGGTTCACCAGTCCTTCACCTGATTCTGAGCTACCTCTGACATGTGTTAGCAAGACTGATGAAGTAACTCCCTTGTCTTCAAAACCCTGGAGTCTTGGCAACTTCTCAGCTACAAAGCTCTACATCTTATTATGGCTTCTTCTTAAGTGCCGATCTGGACGAAAATAATTGGAGACTTTCCACTGTGTCAAAGGCACCCAAGTGTGTACCTACAACGTTCATGTGTTCCTCTCACCAGAAAAAGAAACCAGAACAAAGAAGGTCTGAATAGTGTTTCCTGTTGTTTAAGTCTGAATTGTCTCAAGCATTCTTCAGGGAAAGCAGGTCTTCAAAGATGAGAATGAGGCAGGGTTGCTAGCAATCATATTTTACTCCATTGAAAAGAGTCAGTTAAGATATTGCTGAATGGAGACTGCCCAACAAAGGTGAAATATAAGTCATTGCAGATGTTTTCAGGATATATTTAGGCTTTGAGCAATTAAACAAATGGTTTATTCTGCATCTTAAAAATAAAAATAATAATAATAAAAAAAAGACATTGTGGCAATAGTTGACTTAAGGTGTAAAAAAAGAACCAGTGCAACATTCTTCACTTCTATCAATCACTCATACCAGTACACTATAACTAAAAACTGTATTTTATAGTGAAAAGAATCTGTAACATTTTTTGTGACATAGATTTTGTTATCATAGTGTAGAAATTCTAGCTTTTTAACAACTCCAGAAAAGCTGGAGCTTCAATTCTGTTTGATTTTGTTCTGATGTTATAAAATTTACACTGAAACCCTTATTCTTCTAATACTGGACAAATACAAACAGATGTTATTGTGAAATAGCTCTATACCTAACATCATCTGTTTGAACTGTTCCCATTATATTCTCCTAACACCTGATTCTAATAGTAAAATCCAGACATGAAAATTGCTGCACATGTAATGGGGTATGATCTTATTTTAGCTCTTCAACTTTGCGGACATTTAACATACTAATTAAAAACTTTGGATTGGCAAAAAATGAAGAATGGGTGAGCAAATGATGAGGAGCTCAAAAAAAGTTATTTGGGCTTATGTGCAGTCTCTGCATGACACTGTGTAGGATCCCAGCACTGCAGAGTCAGCTACATGACTATTAATGTTTCTTTAATGTATTTTAATTTAGGCCAGGCAGGGTCAGTGCTTAGAAGAGAAAGCTCTCAGGACATCTCATGCTATTAAAAGAAATGCTTTGCTGATTTAATAATTAAATAATGTAAGTTTTTCTTTTACAGATAGGCTGTTGTCCTATGTTAAGGAATGTCTAAGAAAACATTGGTGAGTAAATGGTCATTACAACTCACATAGCTCTGTGCCCAATATTAAGGCAAGTCTTAGTGTGAAACATAACGACAACCTAGCTTATGCCACAGGGTTGTCACTGAAAAACAGGAATAAAAACTCCTTAACACTAATGCATTATTAAGAAGCAGGCATTCTTTATTAACGGCCGGGTATGGAGGGGAGTCGTCTCACCAATGCACACCTAACCCGTGTAGCACGCAGATTATATAGGATATAATGATGCATAGTAAACAGATTCTCATACGTAGTCATATGAATTCCTGTAATTCATTTTCTTAATCCCATCCTTTTCCAGTCATGTGTATTTTGTCTTTAAATTAGGTAGAAGGGCTGCTTTTACGACCAATATGGACCATCAACTCAAAAGAAAGACCCCTTGATGTCCTTGTCTCAAGGACTTAGGCTCACATTACAATTTTAACATGCTTCCAGGCCCCTTCACAATGTATCGTTGAGAACATTTTGGTCGACAGGGCAATAAATCATCTTTACAGAACAGCTGAACAATAGCACCTAGTCAGGGACCTTATGCTTCCAATAGAACTGCTTCCTGTGTGGCCTCGGCCTGGGACTTTACAAAGGACTTTAAGCAGCTTTTAATAATACAAATTTAATTTTGTTTTATCTGAAATATCCTATTCAATGTTGGTGTTGTCAGTATAACTGTGTGAAACACACTAAGGTGTGACGAAGTGGCACTTTTATGTTTATGAAACAGTGAGAATAGGTACAAGAATGGGGCCTGAGCTCTTCCATCCCTCCCCCAAAGCACAATGAAACTTAGATTTCTTCCTCTTTAAAAAAAAAAACAAACACCAACCCAGAAACATATTTTGAGTTCTTGAGGATGAATCAACTCCCTTTTTCTTCTTTTCCAACAATCGGTAGTTAAAAATTTTCCATATTAAAGAAAAAATGGTAGCACACCTTATGATAGCACAAGTGTAGTGGTCAGGGAGGAGGGGCAGGTAAGGCAGCAGTGAGGCTAAAAATAAAAGTTAAGGTTAAATTGCGACGGAGTGCAGCGACGAGCCACAGGCAAAGCTGACCTGGCCCGGTGGCACTACCACAGCGCTCAGGTGCCTCCGGGAACCTCTGTGCACTGGGCCGGGGCGCGCCTCAGACCCAGGAGGAGGCCTGGGGCCTGCGCCCGCATCCACTGAGACCGGGTCATTCCGCCTCCACAAAGGCCGGGTAGGCGGGCGGCCTTCAGCTGACCCGTTTGAAGCAGCCCAGACGAGCAGAGGGCAGGGAACCAACATCCCGGCGCTCATTTCCCGATGATTCGGGCAGCTGGGCACGGCGCTGCTGCTGATCGAGCGTCTGCGCCGCCCTACCCGGGCGTGAGACGGTCAGGGAGGCGGGTCCGTGAGGAGTAGGCAGTGCAGTATGGCCCAGGCCGAGGGGAAGGGGAACGCAGGCGCCGTGGCCCGGGCGG
>NW_010223747.1:6455-6721 GCF_000690775.1 Eurypyga helias | reverse complement strand
TCAGACATTGAGCTATTGACCACAGCTCTCTGAGTCCGCCCATCAAGTAATTTACTTATCCACAGAGGGGTCCATATATCAAATGTATGCCTCTCCAATTTAGAGGCAAGAGTGTCATGCGGGACACTGTCAAATGCTTTGCACAAGTCCAGGTAGATGACATCTGTTGCTTGTTCTCTATCCACCAAGGTCGGGACCCCATCGTAGAAGGCCACCAGACTTGTCAGGCATGATCTGCTCTTGGTGAAGCCATGCTGGCTGGGACA
>NW_010223747.1:3184-6172 GCF_000690775.1 Eurypyga helias | reverse complement strand
ATCAAATGTATGCCTCTCCAATTTAGAGGCAAGAGTGTCATGTGGGATACTGTCAAATGCTTTGCACAAGTCCAGGTAGATGACATCTGTTGCTTGTCCTTTATCCACCAAGGTCGTGACCCCATCATAGAAGGCCACCAGACTTGTCAGGCATGATCTGCTCTTGGTGAAGCCATGCTGGCTGTCACCAATCACCTCCCTATTTTCTATGTGTCTTCACATGGTTTCCAGGAACATCTGCTCCATGATCTTGCCAGGCACAGAGGTGAGACTGACTAGGCTGTAGTTCCCCGGATCCTCCTTTTTAAAGATGGGGGTTGTGTTTCCCCTTTTCTAGTCAGTGGGAACTTCACCAGACCGCCACAACTTCTTGGATGGATATAGGTTTCACATCCATCATATTTGAGAAGTCTGTAGAGCCTGTGTTCTTCCATTCTGACACTCCAGTCATAGGAGCCATCCTACCATGTCTCTGCGATGCCAATGAGGTCATAGCCCCCCATGTGTGCTCACACCTCTAGGTCCTCTTGTTTGTTTCCTATGCTCCATGCGTCCACAAAGAGGCATTTAAAATGGGCTCTAGATGAAATTGTCCAGCATGGATCAGAGGCCTCTGTGATGCTACACCGCCCAGGGTACCCAACATGTAAGGGAATGTAACGTTATCTATACTGTTGTCTCCTTATAGCATTAGCTATAATAAGTAGTATTTTAAATGGTACTTCACATACCCTTAGTGTCTTTCTTATTGGTATCACAAAAGACCAGCATCTCCTGCAGAAAAACATATGCTGAGTACTAAAGTCATGTTAATCATGCACTAAAAGAGTGATGGTAAAGTTATCAATGGCAATATAAAAAACATGAAAGCATTTATTAAACTACCATAATATTTGGTTGGAGAGAAAAGCTAAATAAACACTGTTTTTTTATAATAATGAAATCCTTCCTATTCTGATAATGAAAAGGAAGTAAATTATAAGGTAATTGACAAAAATTTTCACCTTTTAAAATTTGTCTGGACCAAAGAATTCACACCCAATTTTAAAGAAATTAAAAAAGGATCACTCTTTGTAAAGATTATTTTCAACACATAATTTAATGTTAAAAGAAGGCCAAGATGTCCAGAAGTAGATTAATATTATGGTTATACTCAGAAATAGTTGTAAGGAGAATGATTTGGCTCATTTAACTCACAGAAAAATGTTGAGAAAGGTAGATGTGTTAACTAAAAAATTACAGGATGCATATTCATTGCAAAAGTGTAGTGACAGCTGTGCTGATGTGGACCAAAAACTTGTGAAGGCAGGTCTGTTCTTCCTAGAAAACAATATCTACAGAATAAACCTTCTCTTGTGATATTCTGGGCAACTGCCTAGTCATCTGATTTCTGATGATTTTTTAAACAGTGTTTCCATACCTTTTGTTATGTTCAGTAAACACTTACAAATTTATTCCCTATAAATCTCTTCCTGAAACTGTCGGTACTTCTGCACTCCATAACACTGTGTGGCACTGTGCTCTTCAGTGCAGTTTTATATTTTTTTGTGTTGTCAATGACAACAAAAAAACACCTTTGGTCTGTGTGAAAATTTCAGCGAGTGCCTTGCCTTTCACATATTGTGTAAGTGGTGAACAATCATTCAACTACTTTTGACATTAAAGTCCACTTTTATCCTGAAACTACATAATTTAATATAAGCTTGCAAATTTGTACATAGAAGCCCTTATTTTTGTTGCATCCAACAAATACTTTAACATTGCATAATATCTGTAAGAAATCTGTAAGAAAACAGTAACAATGCCTGGAAGAAAACAGTAAAAAACACTAGTGCTGAATTCTGCAGATGTGTAAAAATGAGGATGATACGATAGGTATAAAGTACAGGTATGGTTTTAATTTGCCATCATTCAAAATGTATTTCACTTTTGGAAACTACATAACACAATTCGCATATAGGTTGCTGAAGTTTCTTGAGAGAAGGCATACCTGGCAGTTTGTCAAGAACTTTCCCAAACACAAACAGCAGCAAAACCAGACATCTGCTAAAATCATTCTCTGATAATGTATGCACATATAATATTTTTGTTAAGATTCTTATTGTATGATTGGATCATTTGTACTTAAATTAAAAAAAAAAAAAACAAACCAAAAACCCCACCTCCCTCATTTTACATAGGTAATATGTAGAGGTGGCATCATGGAAATTGCTCCATAAATCTCTGATGACATGTGATTCCCTCCTAGTTCTGTGATATTAAAATATTACACAGTGTACCTTGAGGTACTTTTTTTATTATTAAGGAAATTATTCTTTTATTTTTCACTATAGTCCTTAAGTCATAATATTGCCTAAGAGGCAGATGACATACTTAAGTGAACTTGTAAAAAGAAGTGATCTGATTTTTGAAAAGAATTTCTCCAGACAGATTTCAACTGAAAGTTTTTCATATGTTGGGAACATTTAGCAGATAATTGAGAGAGCTGTGTGGAAAAACAATATTCAAGAAATTACTGTTATGCTCGCTCCTGAAGTGCGGTTTGAATCCGTTTCTTAAAACCTGACACTACAATGAGTTACATTTTGAGATGAAGAATTTCACTCTATCTCTAGTTCAGGACAACTCATGCTTAAGACCGTAGTCTCTTGCACCAGAAGGTTCTTCTTACTGCATGCAAACCCGATTAACAGAAGACTGTGCTGCCATACAGCAAGGCCTGGACAGGCTGGAGAGTTGGGTAGAGAGGAACTTAGTGAAGTTCAACAGGGGTAAGTGTACGGTCCTGCAGCTGGGGAGGGATAACCCTGTACACTGGTATGAGTTGGGGTTGACCTGCTGGAGAGCAGCTGTGCAGAGAGGGACCTGGGAGTCCTGGGGGGCAGTCAGCTGACCATGATCAGCCATGTGCCCTGTGGCCAACACCAATGGTAACCCGGGGTTCATGAAAAAGAGCATGGCCAGCAGGTTGGGGGGGGGGATCGTACC
>NW_010223747.1:0-3084 GCF_000690775.1 Eurypyga helias | reverse complement strand
CTGTGAGGAAAGGCTGGGAGAGCTGGGTCTGTTTAGCCTGGAGAAGAGGAGGCTGAGAGGGGATCTTGTCACTGCTTATCAGTATCTAAAGGGCAGGTGTCAAGAGGACGGGGCCAGACCCTTTTCAGTGGTGCCCAGCGACAGGACAAGGGGCAACAGGCACAAACTGTAATGCAGGAAATTCCGTCTCCACATGAGGAGAAACATCTTTACTCTGAGGGTGCCAGAGCACTGGAACAGACTGCCCAGAGAGATGGTGGAGTCTCCTTCTCTGGAGATATTTGAAACCTGTCTGGATGTGTTCCTGTCCAATCTGCTCTAGGTTGAACCTGCTTTGGCAAGAGGTTGGACTAGAGGATCTCCAAAGTCCCTTCCAACCCCGACCATTCTGTGATTCTGTGAGCGTGTCTGACAGTGTCATCCAAAATTCTTGTCATTCTAATGAGACTGGGTTATGCTGAGATGAGAGATGTTTTGTAGTATCTACAGCACAGTAGTAATTTACAAGTTGCAAGTATCTCACAAGACAACCTGCCCTTGGAGCCCAGAATACAACTTGTTTTTCCTCATGGGCATGACGAGTTGTAATGGAAAGATAATCATCCTTTTTGTAATGAAAAGGATGAGAAAATAAGGAAAAACCTGTACACTGTGGGAGCATGTATCGCAGTTTAGCTTCTGAACTCCCTGGCTTTCTTATCTCACAAGTAATACTTAAATTTGAAAATAGTTAATGATGCTTAAACTTTCAAATATTTTTAGACAATTTATCTTGTGCCTGGAAAAAATAAGATATGTACTCTTTTTTTTTTCCCCCCCTATAAATAGGAAACTGAAGAAAGAAACGGCACCTATCTGGTTTCAGCGGTAGAGGACACAACTCCGGTGCAATGTGCCTATGGTTTGTTAGAACTCTGAAGGTGGCTGTGTTGCCTTAGCTGTGCTGGTTACTAGCAGTGATTTGGAGTCATGGTTTCTCCTGGGGCCTACTCAGTACTAGGTACCCCTTCTGCATTACAGACAGGCTGCTGTGTCTTTGCCTCTCCCAGCTGTCTTGTATGTTGATGAAGAAAGCCATCGTGTGCTGCAGTTGTGTACCCAGATGTAGTCTCAGTTTAGTTGTAAATGAGTGATGGTTTGCTGTGGGAGCATTACCCTGAGTAGTAGCTTTTCTATACAGAATAGAAATGGGGTGTTAACAACAGTTGTACAGTATACTATAAATCTAGAATAACTCAATTAAAATAAGGGGGTAGTTCTAGAGGTGCTGTAGGAATTATAAGAGCAGAATGCAAGTCTCCTGAGGTATCACAATGTATGTGTAAAGTTTTATTAAAACTTTTATTACATCAACAGGCAAAACACTCTGGAGGGTATGGTCATGCTGACAGTTACTGGTATTACATTATTCAATTAGATAAACCTCAGCTTGAGAGATTCACACTTCAGTAATTTAATATAATCATCATTTCTAGATGACTATTTAAAGAAAAATACCTTAATGTTTGTTTTGAAAACATTTATTTAGAAATTCAGCTATAATGTCTTGCCCTGTCATTTGAATATGCTGCTACGGTGTAGGTCAAATCCTCCGTTTGATTTTACTGTAAGACAAATACAATATCTTCTCTCCCATCTCTCATGCACATGCCACAAAAATAATCAGTTACTTCAAGTTCAAAGCTACACATATTCATCACTCATCAGAAAACATCTGTTTTTCAAGTACAGCTAAGCAGAAATGCCTTTCTCCTATTCATCATAAATACTTCCATGTGCACTTTAAAAAGAAGAAATATGCTAATATCTGCTGTTTATTATCCTTTCTGCCTTACATTTCTAATTTAACATTTCTGTGTCACAGCTATATTTGCTTCTTAACCCTGTTTCTTTGTTTGTGTTTGCACAAAGAAAATAAGTTCTAGTTAGACATAATGGTCTGTCTGGCATGAAGCTGATTCCTTCTTTGCACCCCTGTTCATCCCAAGGCAGGAATAGGGATGGTTTGTCACTCTTGCAGTCCTAGAATCTGACTGGCATGAATTTGAGACATCTCTGTGTGTTTTATCTGTTGTAAGCTGTGGCTGAAGCAAGATTATGTATAAATCTATAAATCTGGCCTTCCGTATGATGACTTACCATGGTGTATTATGGTTTTTGCAACTCCTTTGATTTCATGTGCTTCATTCTGATTTGAAAGTGTCCTTTAAATTTGTGCTAGAGTTCTGTTTTGTCTTCACACAGGCTGGAAGTAGTAGTATGGGAAGAATCAGAAGACAAGACAACTTCCTTGGTTTTAAGGACATGATGGTAAGAAGAAAATCCAAGCTCAGCCATGGAAAAGTAGGCAAAAATCTGACTTTAATACTAATAAGTATCCCTCACTTGTGTTACTCATGGCAGAAAGGTAGAAGCAGGTGGTCATAACGAACTTCATGAAGTTCAATAGGGCCAAGTGCAAAGTCCTGCATCAGAGTCAGGGTAATGATGAAGTTCAGCAAGGCCAAGTGCAAAGTCCTGCATCTGAGTCAGGGTAATCAGCAGTATCAGTACAGACTGGGGTATGAATTGATTGACAGCAGCCCTGCAGAGAAGGAATTGGAGACACTGATGGTTGTAAAAATGGACAAAAGCTGGCAATGTGCACTTGCAGCCCAGAAAGCCAACAGTATCACGGGCTACATAAAAAGAAGTGTGGCCAGCAGGTCAAGGGGATTGATTCTCCCCTCCTACTCCGCTCTCATGAGACCCCACATAGAGTATTGCATCCAGCCTTGATTCAGAGGAAGTACAAGAAGATGATCAGAGGGCTGGAGCACCTTTCCTGTGAAGACAGGCTGGGAGAGTTGGGGTTGTTGAGCCCGGAGAAGAGAATGTTCCGGGGAGACCTCATTGTGGCCTTTCAATATGTAAAGGTGACTTATAAGAAAGAGACTTTCACCACGGCTTGTAGTGCCAAAACAAGGGACAGTGGTTTTGAACTAAAAGAGGGTAGATTTAGAAAGAACATAATGAAAACAAATTTATAATGGGGGTGGTGAATTGCTGGAATTCATTGCCCAGAACTGTTGTGGATGCCCCATC
>NW_010223746.1:30126-30741 GCF_000690775.1 Eurypyga helias | reverse complement strand
CTGATAAAGACGTTAAACAGAACTGTGCCCAGTACTGTGCCCTGTGGAACACCACTTTTGACTGGCTGCCAGCTGGATTTAACTGCATTTACCACAACTCTTTGGGCCCAGCCATCCAGCCAGTTTTTAACCCAGCAAAGAGTACAGCCATCCAAGCCATAAGCAGCCAGTTTCTCCAGGAGAATGCTGCGGGCAATTATGTCAAAGGCCTTTCCATCGTCCACTAAGTGGGTCACCTTATCATAGAAGAAGATCAGGTTTGTCAAACAGGACCCTGCTTTTCAAAAACCCCTGCTGACTGGGCCTGATCACCTGGTTATCCTGTACGTGCCATGTGATGGCACTCAAGATGATCTGCTCCGTAATATTCCACTGTGCTGAAGTCAGGCTGACAGGCCTGTAGCTCCCTGGCTCCTCCTTCCGGCCCTTCTTGTAGGTGGGCATTACATTTGCTAACCTCCATTGAAGTGTGACCTCTCCAGTTAGCCAGGACTGATGACAAATGATGGAAAGTGGCTTGTTGAGTACTCCCGCTAGTTTCCTCTACCCTTGGGTAGATCCCATCTGGTCCCATAGACTTCTGGTTGTGTAAGTGGTGCAGTAGGTCGCTAACTA
>NW_010223746.1:8475-30064 GCF_000690775.1 Eurypyga helias | reverse complement strand
GGAAAGATGGACTATGGGAGATTCATTCTGTTCCCTAACCCTGTCTACCATCACAGGAGGCTGGGTACCTGGAGAAAAACTGGCCCTGCTATAAATGACTGGGGCAAAGAAGGCATTAAATACCTCAGGCTTTTCCTCATCCTTAGTCACTAAGTTTCCCCCTACATTCAGTAAAGGATGAAGATTTTCCTTCACTCTCCTTCTGTTGCTAATGTATTTATAGAAACATTAATTGCCTTTAATTGACTTTTACTGCAGAGGCCACATTAAGTTCTAGTTGGGCTTTGGCCCTTCTGATTTTCTCCTTGTGTAACCTCATGACATCCTTCTATTCTTCACACGTTTAATGCCCCTTCTTCCAGAACTTCCAAACTCTCCTTTTTTTTCCACAAGTTCCAGCCAAAGGTCTCTGTTCAGCCAGGCCATTCTTCCCTACCAGCTGAAGGGGGCCTGCAAGAAAGCTGGAGGGGGACACTTTTTACAAGGGCCTGTAGGGACAGGATAAGGGTTTGAGGGTTTAAATTGAAAGTGGGGAGATTTAGGTTAGATATCAGGAAGAAGTCCTTCATGGGGAGGGTGGTGAGGCACTGGAACAGGTTGCCCAGAGAAGCTGTGGATGCCCCATCCCTGGAAGTGTTCAAGGCCAGGCTGGATGAGGCTTTGAGCAACCTGGTCTAGTAGAAGGTGTCCCTGCCCATGGCAGGGGGGTTGGAACTAGATGGTCTTTAAGGTCCCTTTCAACCCAAACCATTCTGTGATTCTATCTGCTCCTGTAACTTTAAGACTTCCTTCTTGAAGAATGTCTGGCTTTCCTGGACTCCTTTGCCCTCCAGGACTGCCTCCCAAGGGACACTGTCAACCAGGCTCCTAAACAGGCCAAAGTCAGACCTCCGGAAGTCCAAGGTAGCAGTTCTGCAGACACCCCTTCTTAGCTATCTGAGAATCAAAAACTCAGCGAACTATTTTGGTATAAGCTTCTCCAGCTGTCTGTATAATCTAACCACAAAATACTGCAAATATTGAACCATATTAATTTGAACAGAAATATGATCTGCATTGCACTTACTTTTCAACAATTGAATAAGTGACAAGTATTCGTGTTGAATGGATAGTTTTGACTGAAAGAGACACCGCTATGAAATACAAGCCTTTAAGAGGAACTACCTCTACGGCTTAAGTTACTGTAAGACCTGACTGACAGCTGATTGACTCTGTATTCCCCAGAGGAAGTTTTATTTCTGAAGCAATCTTAACAACTGTATCACTGAAGTGTAGCAATAATCAAGAACGATGTTTTCAGAGATTATCTGCTGTTGTTTGATAACCAGGCAAATTGTCAAATGATTTCATGCCTTAATAAAGAGCTATTGAAGAAGCACAGTACTATTAAGAAATATTCAGAGATGTTACATAAATACTCTGTAGTTCGTGACTATCTTGTAGTCAGTTTTATTCACTGAAAAATTGCTGAAGGGGATAGTCTTGAATTACTTTCATAAAAGGTAAAAGAAAATACTATGAGAGGGCAGGCAACTGACCAGAGTTAACCTGTCAGGTGTTTGGGATATGGCCTAGAATGTTGTAGACTGTGATGGCACCAGCAATTTTGCACAAAGAAACTAATTTTTCAAAGCTGCAGAAAGAAATAATGTCTTTTTTTCTTACCAAATGATAACAAAGGATACAACTTGTAGACTGCAATGAGAAAATTATTGCTTGGGTTAGTGAAAATGCCCCTTGCTTAGTTAAAACAGAAGTCCTGATGCTAAACAGTGCCCTTCAGCACTGCCTTTTAATTTATCATGAGAGAATGGGGCAAACCTATGAGCAGGAATAGGAATAGGAACTGTTACAGGAATGTGGATGACTTGCCTGATTGAACTTTGACAAACTAATCAGTGCAACTCTGCAAATGAGCTGAAAAAACTCCAAGTTCACATGAGTTCCAGCTAGTAAGCTAAAAAAAATTACATTTTTTGCATGTAGTATTTAACTCAATAATATCTTGTTTAAGTGCTTCTCAAAAGAGTATGTATTGAGCTAAAAATGCTCTGAATGACTAAAATACATGATCTGTATTTGTATTTCACTAAACGGAAAGTCCAGCAGTTATCCCAGTCAAATTATACCAGTCAAATTAGACTATTGAAGAGGGAGAAATTCATTACACCAAGAAACTATGCTCCTGTAGAGTAGATATTATTGTAAAGAAGGCTGAGTGGACTAAAGCCATGAATCACTCATACTTAATGGTGAAGAGCATGAACAGTCTCTTAGAATAAGTAAGACACTTTCAGTTGGCCTGAAAGCTAAAAATATTACCTGTATCTCAACCTTTAGATAAAGTGCCGAAAGGGTTCAAAGATCTGACAGACTTCCAAGGAAAGGGGCTTTTCTTTAAAATTATCAATAGAATGTTGTAGGCTTTTATGCATGACAGTCCTGTATATATAAATGGAAAAATGTTGCTGCAAGGATTATCAGCAGTTATTTGGCAGAAGTGGAGGCTCTCTCCCTGTGGCAGGGAAGTGTTATAAAGCAATAAAACCATCACATGGCAGAGAGTACATGCCACCATGCATGGTCCTAATGTTGGGGTTGAACCTCACTTAGTAGATAAGGTCATTTTGAACAGATCTGGTACCTTCTGAGGCACAAATATCTTGTACGCTTTCCTAATATACTCACAGCAGCATAGACAGTCCTGTAATTGCACTGGCACAGAAGTTTAACTGGCATGAAGTAAGGATCTGCATCAGAAAATATAATTCCATTTTAGTAGCAAAATCCTTTGCATGGAGTCAGCAGAAACAAAGATGAAAGTCTGAGTTTGCAACAGAATTGTGATAAGACTGAGCTGAGTCATTACCTCTTGAAAATATTAATGTCGAGCTCTAACTCAGGCTTCAGTTTGCTTTAATTTCTTGCCTCCTTCAAGAACTATTTTGGCTAATGCAGTTCTCTGCTGTGCACTTGTGTTAAAACAGAGATCTCCAAAATGATGAGAAAACGCAGAGAGGTGCGTGATCAGCCAAAGGACCCAAATGGTGTGTGTGTTTAAAACTGCTGCTCCTCTTGGATGCCAACTGTACGTGCACCATCTCCCCATTACCGCTGCGGCATGGGTACCCACAGCACAGCATCTGCATCAGGAATCCTCTCTGATCACAGGTTTTGCCTCTGTGCCCAGATGAGGAAACAGTTTGGTTTGACAGGACTTCTCCTTGAGCTTCTGCTCCAGATCGAGTTTGTTACTCACTGAAAATTATTCCCCAGTTCAAACGCAGGCATCTAAGACTGTACCGATGTCAGAGACACTGACAGCAGCACCAAATCCTCTCAGTACAACCTCAGTGGGCTGGATTGTTTCATACGAGACTCAGCGAGATACTTACGCACCCTGGCCTTGGGCAGGATCGAGCAGCAGTGTAACTCTAGTATTAAGTGGAGGAGTAACTGTCTTATAACACAGAACAGGAGAAGCAATGGTGAAACCTGGGAACTCCTTTGGTTTTAACTGCAGAAGCAAGTCGGGACTGGATATAGTGCAAAAAAGAAGAATCTGAAAGAAAGGTATGATATGGTCTAATGCCATTTAGCATGACAGTGGCATAAAAAATGTAGGACAGAAGATATCTGTGCTGTCTCTTTGTGTGTATATTACTAAGGATACCTCTCAAAAGCTTGCCAGTAAACAGATATTCACGTTTTCCAGAGTTGTAAGGATGTCTGTAAAAAAATTACCTGTTTCATCTTAGCTGTGGAAATAGTTCATTTTTAATGGTAATATTTTAAATAATAAATCACTTTCAGAGCTGGGGATAAGCAAAGGAATTTTCCATTTGGTTATTCATTCTCTTTATTCACAGAGGCCATGTAGGAATTCCAATTAAATGAATCTAAAGTGGCTGTTTTTTTAAGATAAAAAAATGTAAACACCACATAAAAAATCAGTCTCTGTATGGCTTAAGAAGACATATTCCATATCAGAAGAATATTAATTCTATATTCCTGCAGCTATCTTACTTTTTTCCTTCAGACATTACCCTGAGAAAAAATTAGATTTGTTTTCCCAGTATGATTTGAAATTAAATATTAAGTAGTTGATTTATCAGGAAATTTAAGGTGTTGTTTCCAAACAGTCTCCTTTCGCTTGAAACAAATTTATTGCAGGAACAGAAAAATGTGTATTAGTCATCAAAAGCTGTTTAGAGATGAGTTTAAAGTGCTATCAACTAAATGATTCTCATCATGTAGACTAAATTCCAGACCAATAATGCAGAGGAGAATTAGTGGAGGATGGATTAAATAGCCAGAGGTAACTGAAAATGAGGAAAAGTAATAATTTGCATGTGTCTTATGATATAAATACAATATAAAGGTTTATATTTTGTAACTTGGTGTGATCCAAAGCTTACTTTTGATACTGAGGCCAACATTTTAAAAATGACTGCTTATTTTAGATAAGTATTTCATGGGAGCCAAGTCAGATCCTGAATATGTCAGGTTTTTAAACTTGGAAATAATCCTGACTTCAATTGTTTCTGTATCAGTGCAGCCTCCGAGTGTGAAGAGGGAAAGCTGATTTTATGGTTTTTTTTTTTGAAAGCTACATCTGGGCTGAGAGTGGATGTCCTCTGCACTGGAACTCAAGGTCCCTCTCCCTCAATCCTTCACCTTGAGGGATTTGCTAGGCTGCTCAGCAGTTTCCTTCCAGTTTCTGCATCCAGATTTCTCTGTCTTTGGCACAGATAGCCAAGAGTCCTTTTCTGAGGCTTAACACCCACCAATGTCCTTCTAAAGGTGGAGTAAGTCTCATGGTTTCCTTTCAGACCAGCCACCATCTTCTGCAAAACCAGTCTAACAGCTACCGTGCCTGCTCAGGAAGAAGGAGGTTTAAATTTTAGGCTCTCTTCAGCCTCAGTGATGTTAGTCCCTACACTAACCAAAGCCAAAGCTGGAGGAAACTCCTCATTCCCCTTGCTTGATTTCACACTCAGCTGGGACTGGATGGCAAGCAACACACTCTCCTCGCATCGCCCACCTCTGACAGCCACTGCCAAGACCAGGAATCAGAATCAGGATTTCTCCCCCTGCAGCTGTAATACTGTGTTTAGTATCGAACTAAACTCTGCTGCCACTCTGCATTAAGCTTGACCTAAACCTACCTAATGGGAGTGGCCTAAGAAGGACATGGACAGCTTGTCTGCGAGTCCTGACTAGGTAAGGGTGTGAGATAAACACTAAATTTTCAGCCTGGGCAGCATGGTTGAAGTTACCCATGAATATTATGCATAGGTACGCATAGTATTAGCATCACTGGGTTGGGGTTTTTTATCATCATCAGAAACATGAAAATGCAGGCGTTGATAGATTTGCTGTTGCCTAAGGAGCCAGGCACAGCTTTGAGGGCTGCACCGTTGAGATGAAGAGCTTCAGTTCCACTGAAGTCCCACGTCAGGTACCCACCTGCTCTCTGGGTCTCTGCACTAGCACCTTCCCCAGAGTCACAGGGGATGCCTTTTTTTCAGCAGGGATTTGAACTTGGCTCTACGCTGTAGATTAACACTCCCCAAAATGCACCTCCCTCTGCTTTAATTCTGTGTTCAGCAGCCTCGTTAAAACATCAAGATGCCCAGATTTTGGCTACTGTCATTTGTACTGAGCAAAAAGCTACACTACCTGTACAGTACTGCTGTAAATTTATAGCCTGCAGAGCTTGTTGAAATCCTTTGGGATAAAAGGTCCTCTGTAAATGCAGGTATTTTATTAGTACGCAAGGCAAAATATATTGAAGTACTAAGTAAATATTTGCAGGGTGCCCAGCAAAGGTTAACTGTCACTGCCAGTCAAACTAGGACAGTGACAAATGGCCTGAAAGAGACACTCCAAGTGCAACAGCAGATGTTTTAAAGCTAGATGAAGCACTGAAAAGAGATACTTCATCCCTTTTGCTTTATAGACTCTTCTTAGGTATGGGAATGAAGCCACCAAGAGGGCAATCTGCCTGTTCCTCCCTCTGAATCCTCATGGTAAAAGAGCGTCAAACATTTACAACAAAATAGTTCGTACTAATGGCAGCAGAAGAGGAGTTGAAGGCCCATATGCAAAAGAGAACCCATTAAAGATTTTTCGGGTTGTGGGAGTGTTTGCCAGCAGAGGTAAAGCTGAAAACTGGGAGAGTTTTGTAGACTGTAAATTATATATTGTCCTTTGTGGTTTTGCCATCTAATGTTTCTATTCAAAAATGAATTAGCTGTAAGTAAATTAGATAAATACAGCACCTAGTGTTGTGACAATCTTTTCATGTGGGGGCCAAACCTCGCTCATCAACTAAAGGCTTTGCCAGAATTGTTATTATATTTAATGAACCAGAAAATAATATATGGCCAGGTTAATATTCTTCCAAAAACTTCTATTACAGGCCACGCCTAGGGGAAAGGACATTGTATTAGTGACATGTGGCAAGAGGTCAATTACTGTGCAAAATCATTTCACCAGGTAATATTTAGTGCTCAAAACTTCATCTGGCTTGCCCTGATTGGAAGGCAGCCTGCATGTGAAATGCCTCAGAAAGTGCAGGTTTGTTTGCAGTGGGTTACTGCATCGCAAGTACTATCTTCTGCATTTTTGCTATTTCCAAGCTAACAAACGGTGATGGCTGTGTCCTTTCAGTTCTAATAATGCGTTGTCCAAACCTCAACAATACCCTCACTAGGGACTAAGTCATTTTAATGGAGAAATTTACTTAAAATTCTCTCTCATCCTCATTTTTGCAAGCTGGTGCACTTCTAGGCTTAGTACTGAAATGTTATGGAAAAATACAGTTTCCCCAGGAATGGTGGCTTGACTGGACATGTGAAATATTAAATGTTTAAGGTCGTCTTGTTCTAATGAGATTAGAAAATAATTCTGCTGATACAAATGATTAAAGTAGGGTATGATAAACGTACGGTCCAAATAAGACTCTAAGATGATTATCTAATCTGACCTTCTCTGTTTCTTTTGTTCACCTGGCACTGCATAGATAGCAGTGACAGCGATGAGGGGCCAAGTGATGGGATCCTTTCTTTCATTCAGACTGTCATTACAAGCTTTTGCTAATGCGGAACCACTCACTCCAACAGGGCCTCAGCATTAGGACACTACATTCCTAACTCTCCCTGTAAAGTTGCTGTTTCATCGGCCTTTCTGCTGCCCTATATCAGGTTGATCTTTCAGCTAAATAAATTCTTTTTCCCTAGATGGGATTAAGCAATAGCCTCAAATAAAACTTCCTCCAGCCTTTTAGGCTAAATGGTTTTTTCACAAATTTCTTCTAAGTGCTGCTGTGGGCTTCTTTAAATCTTGATAAATTTTTCAGCACTTACCTGGCCAGAAATTGGTCACAGTATTCTGGCAGCAGTCACATCCATACCGAATGTGCAAGTGGCACGGTCTCTTTATTCCTCTTCCACATGGCTTTGCTCAAATACTGCAGGGTTTCATTTGGCCCCTCCAGCCACACTTGTGCACTGGGAACTGATGTCTGGCTGACTACCAGCACAGTAAGTCATCATCGGAGCGACTGCTCTTTAGTACAGAGCTCCTGATCTTTAAGTATGAGACAATAACTGAACAGAAATGCATATTGTTTGCTTGTGCCTGCTCAAAAACACAATCCAAATTGTACCAGTGACCTGTCAGCCTCATTGTTTACTGCTCCCTCATTCCCTGTTAACTTTCTCAATATTTTTTTTTTCCTTCCAGGACACTGATAAAAGAATGAAACCATCTGAGGCCAAGAACAAATCCTTGAAGGCTGCAGTAATTTTTTTTTTTTCTGTTTGATGAGGATTCATAGTCTACAGTTTCACACTGTCAGTCACCTAGATTTCAATAGCTTTAATCAGTTATTTTTATATTCTGTTTCTTAAGCAGAAAGTAGTACAAGTCTAGGTCAAATGATGTACCAAAGTGTGTTACACCTCGAATATTGCATTTAGCAGTTCCATTTGTAATTTAGTCAGAAGTATTGAAGTACAGGTCAACTAAAACTTTTCTTCATTGGGATTAATCATTCATTAATCCTGTCACAAATCCTGTCATTGGGACTAATTATTGTCTAGATTTTTCTAGCTGTTCCTTTATCTATCCTGATATTGGTACCAGGCTAATCAGTTTGTAACTTGAGTAAACCCTTAGAAGTATTGACCCAGCATAAGCTCTTTTTGCAGACAGTGGTCCAGGATCATCAGCAATAATTCTGGAGTTTATCAGGTAGGCTTTGATTTAGGACACAAACTTCTAACCAAAGAGCTCTAATCACTAGGCTATAATGCCAAATTCCCCCATGCTTGCTTTCCTTTTGGTTTCATCAGTCTCCCAGCAGTTTAAACAATGACTCCACTTAAACAGATTATTCCACAATCTCAATTTGGGCCATGGGATGAAGGAATTGAAGGTTTGAACTCACTCAGACTGAGGAGGGATTGAATTATCAGATCCCTAATCATCCCCAAAGATCTGTTTTAAAAGAATCAGCCTTCCTCAGGAGAGGATTCTGTGCTCTGGATCTTGACAGGACAGGAGAGCCTCCCTGGGACAGGAGGTCAGAAGAGTTTCTGTGCCCATTGTCACCTCCCAACCAGCTCTTAATTACTTTGCTGAGTTTGTAGGGTTTCTTGATTGGTCTCTGGGTAGGTGCCTTTTTCCTGTTAATTTGATATACTCTCTAAGGTCATGTTGCCACTCCTCTGAATCAACAAGTATGAAATAGTTGCTTATCTTTAGGCATTCCAGGGCATGAATTACGGTCATCTCAATGGTCGTTTTGGTTCTCTACTTGACATTATTGAAGCTAAGGGTAAAGAGTCGTTCACTTTGCTGGCAGTGTGCCTAGATGATAGTCCACATCCTCAACTGTATATTGATTTCACTAATATCAGAGAACCTATGACAAATAATGACTTGCTCTTAGCCAATATTGGGGTAAATATTCACATAATTGGGTTTTTTTTTTCCTTCTTCTAAATAATGCCATTTTATTTTTAAAGAAAAGTTGTAAATTGTTCTAAATTGAGATATTATTAATCTTCCATCTCATGTGTCACTAAAATGTTGCCTGCCCATATTTCCTAGTAAAATGAAAGTATAATTTAATAACTATACTTAAAATTGTACTTAATTTTGGTGTGTTGGGGAGCTCAAGATTAAATTCAGTGGGACCAATTCAATTAGATATACTGTAGACCTTGGTGAAGATGCCAGCTTCTGGAGAACATAGTTATTAATCACTGTGAGCCACATCATGTCCTCTGAGTTAGCTAAATACATACACAGAGCTGTACTTAAACTGATATCCTTGAGAACAAGACCTTCTGCTCCTTTAAGGATTAGACAATGATAATGCTATCAGTGAGAAAGCTTTATTTAAGACAAATTCGACTATCGAAACCTAGAAAGGAAGACTTTTGTATCTGAAGGTATTTAAACTAGAAACAGTCACTACAATCTCAAGTAAAAACGCTGGCATCCACCAAAATGTCACTGGATGATAGAGATAATTGTATAAACAATGGGAAGAAACAAACTAAGTCCTGCATTGATTTCTGATCACTGGTTTCTACTTTGGCAATCTTACCTGGAAGGACACTCAGACATAAGAAGTTTAAACTTTTTTCAGTGTATCTGTACACTGAATACACAATGCTGTGCATAGTGAGCATGGGAGGTGAAGAGCTCTTCACCTTGGAAAGAGAAAAGCTCTTATCTAGAGTTTTAAGATTAATTATTAATGAAAGAGTGAAATAAGTAAACTTTTGAATGCTGTATAGGAAATTTAGATTCTCTAATAAAACATTGAAGTGAAAACAAACACCTCAGATCTCTCTGATCTATTTCTATTTTAGAACAGGAATGAAGGGACCAATTTGCTTCATAAGTTATCTTCCAAAAGCAGCCCTAATCCATGGTCCTAAATTTAAATCCTATCTCCTACCTAACCAGGACATGTGCTTCACAAACTTTGTATTCCTACTTTATTCCAACTTGTATTCTGTGAAGAGGAAAAGGTATTTGAATTCCAGCTTCTGTGCCATAAATTTTACAAAATATAGTATTGGAGAAATTCACAGTTTGTTAAGGGAGAAACAGCTTTTAAGAGTCTTTTTGATACATCCATATGCAGCTCAGCCAAGCTGACCCATGATACCCTTTTGGATCTGAAGTGAAATTAAAACATGTTATTAAATTTGTTCATCTGCACTAAGGATGAAACCTGCTAATTATTATTAGCTCTATTATATACTGCAATGTTGGCATTAGTATTTTATAACTAGCCTCATAGGGGAAAAGGTATAATCTTCTTCACTACTTGCTCAGCAGTCAACTTCCCAAGACACACGAATTTAAATCTTGTAGTGCCAAGCTAGTTTTTGTTCCCCAAGCAATGAAGAGAGGAGAGTAGAATTTCTGTGTTATTATTTACTTTATATATCCTTTCCTATATATGTATCAGTCTTACAAACATTTATGCACATAATTAATCATTTGCAGCTAAACAATTGTTTGTCTCACTGAGGTTAAGACTACTAATGCTCTTACTTGACATTTTAAATTTTTAGTACTCTAAATTCAGTTCACGAAATATCTTCAGAATTTCCCATTATTTCTAGAAGCTTACTTTGCTGCATGCTTATTATTAGCAGGATAGAAAAAAACCCCAGACAAACCACATTGTTATGCAACTTTTCTTCCTTTCCTCATGATAAATTTTGGCTTCATTCAGTGCCTCCCAAAACCATGGGGAAGCTCTCACTGGCTTAAATAGGTACTAGATCAAGCCCTGAGTGAATCATTCAGGAGTTCTGTTTCTGTGATCAGACTGCCACTCGCCAAGGGACCACTGCTTCCCTTTTCTTGCCACTTTTGTTTGTTGCAATCCGTTCTCCTTAGTCCGCTGGTATTCAAATAACCTTTCTTCCAACTACAGTAACATGTCATTTATTCCCAAGTCATTTTTTTACTTCTTTTCAAACACTGGCAGCTACTATCCTGATAATACTGAATTTCACTATAAATTCCTCTTGTGGAAGTGCCCCAGGCACCAGCACAGGCTTGGGGCTGACTGGCTGGAAAGCTGCTTTGTGGAAAAGGCCCTTGGGATGCTGGTAGGCCCCAAACTGAACATGGGGCAGCAATAAGCCCCTGTAGCAAAGGTGACCAACGGCATCCGGGCTGCTTTAGGAGGAGCGTTGCCAGCAGGTTGAGGGAGTGATCCTTCCCTTCTACTTAGTGCTGGTGAGATCCATCTGCAGTGCTTGGTCCAGAACTGGATTCCCAGTACAAGACAGATGGACATACTGGAGCGAGTCTAATGAAGGGCCACAATGATAATTAAGGGCTTGGATCACCTGGCACAGGGGGAGGGGCTGAGAGAGCTGGGACTGCTTACGGAGGGATCTTATCAGTGTGTGTAAATGCCTGAGTGGGGGACTAGAGAAGATGGAGTCAGACTCTTCTCAGTGACAGGATGAAAGGCAATGGGCACAAACCGAAAAACAGGAAATAACACTTAAAAATAAGAAAACAGCTCTTTACTGTGAGAGTGGTCAAACACTGGATCAGGTTGCCAAAACAAGTTGTGGACCCCCCATCCATGGAATCACTCAAAACCTGACTGGATGTGGCCCTGAATAACCTCCTCCAGCTGACTCTCCTTCGAGCGGATGTTTGCATTAGCTGATCTCCCGAGATCCCTTCTAACCTCAGCTTTTCCATCATTCACTTTGATACAAAAATACTGGGTGAAGAAGCAGGCGCTAGAATGTGGTTCTTACATCCTTGAATCCAATGCTGTGCATGTGCATTACTGAGAATAATATCTTCTATCAGAAATATCAGCAGTGATGATTTGTAATGGTTAAAGTTTGTATTTGCAAGATTAGGCCCTTCGTAAATTTGAGAATTCACTTCTAACAAGCCCATGTTTTCAATTAAGGAATATGGGTTGTTCTTTAACAGAACTTCGTACAGGGTTGCATTCTATATACACTTCACTGGTTAGACAGGTTTGATGGAAGGAGGGAATCAATAATTTAAGTTCTTTTAAAAATATGCATAAGTACATCACAGAGAATATCAAAACTTCAGGGGAAAGGTGATATTATTATTTAATGCCTTGTTGATGAGGTTTATTTTGGTAAGCTCTTGACAGCACAAGGTAACATATCATCTTTGCGTTGACACAAACACTATCAAAATGTGAAAGGATGCATAGCAGAAAAAGATCTGCATCTAAAATAGATTTTTGAGAGAGCAAATTATTTTTTTCCTTCCAAATATTTTGTTGATTTTTCTTTGTTAGAATGCTGCCAACACCTTAAAGAAAATTAAAAAGCATTTTTATTTTATGTCATTCTTTCCAGGTCCGTTTAAAATTCTCAATTTCCTTATGCCTTCCATTCAACGCTGAAAAATATTCGCTGGTGTTTGTGGTGGGGATGAATGTCTTCATACTCTCATTGCTTTTGCCGTGTAGCTGCTTTCATTACTCACTGCACTGTGCTATTCATTTTTGCATTGGAGACCAAGGCCCTTTTCTATTTTCTCCTTATTTTCTCTTTTGTTTGGTATGTGAAGAGAGAGGTTCAGATAGCTCCAGAGGGCAGTGTTGTGCTGAAAGCCTCCGTTCTCTGGGCTCTGCCTGGATACTTTTTGGTCACCAGGAGGCTGAATGTTATTTACTCACATTTACTTACTTGCTTAAATGGCTTAAGTCTTAATTCCGCAATGGCCTTGGATATACACATTTTATGACTGGGGTCCTTGCAACAAACAAATTAACTATGCTTGTGCACATAATATGATCTTCAAGGTTTTTCAAATGCTGAGTTAGACAGAATCAATTGAAAAAAAAAATTAAATCTCAGTTATCTTAAATAACGATGTGCCAGATTCACCAAGCAGGCTCAATGGGTTGGAATATTAATTTCCCTGTTTGTGTCACATGGGGAAAAGGAGGAAAGAAATCATCCCAATGAGGACGCAAGGCAATGCTGTTCCCCTTCTCCCTCAGGAGTTCTGAGAAGAAGCAGTTTTCAGTTCCAATTAAGGCCTCGCAGGAGCACACTGAGACAGGCTGCAGGGGAAGCAACAGATCACAGACCTCCTTCAAGTACTGCCCCCCATACCTTCCCTCTGCCTTGTCCTGCCTTTGATAGGGTGTGTACCAGAAATGCCAGCTCACGTGGGGAAAAACAGGATCACCAGGTCCAATTGCCAGTGATCCCCATACTCCTCAAGAACTTTCCATCTGCATTTATGTCATATTTTTAAGCACATTTCCCATCTCCCCCTAAACCAAAGACACATTGGCTGTGCCTGAACTGACCTCCCAATACACAGAATGCCTACTAATGAATGCACCCCAGCAGCCTTCAAACCACCATACTCTCCCACCCAGACCTATGCGCCTACCCGCCCACCCATTTCTTTTGCTCCTTGTCCCAAGGCCCCTATGTCCCTATGTCTCTTGTAGTCTGTCCACATCACCTCTGTTCCTGAAGCATCCACATTGCTCCCAGGTAGCCTGCCTCCTGACTCTAATTTCTGTCATCTCTATGTTTCTTTCACACTGGTATCCAATACCCATCTCCTTTCTCCCGCCACAGTTCTCCCCTTTGCCCACAGTTTATTCTTTCCCTGTTGCTCAGAGACAACTCTTGCTGCTCATCGTTCTGCTTGAGCTAGAGGCATGAGCAATGACAACAAAGGTATGAGTATCCTGAATAGTCAAGCAGTTGGCTAAGGACATGCCCATGCCACCACAGCTCCTGAGTATAGAAGCACTTGCTTATCCCTTTAGACTGTAGAAATCACCTTGTGAGCTGTGTGTGGCTTAAAGCCATATCTTGAACTGTTTGGATGCAAGCCTGCATTCACAAGGAGGCTTTCAAGAGCTGGCATGACACCTTTTTTAAACATGCCCTTCAAGCAGTAGCAATGGGACGTGCATAACCATAGCATAGCTTGAACTCACCAGAGGCGTCCCAGAATACCAGTCTTTTTGGGTTGTTTGCTAGATGACATGTGTAGGAAGGTACCATGGGATGGTCACTGTGAACTAAAGCAAAGACCTGTGATGAACAGAACAAGGGTCATGGAGCATTTTGCACTTTAGGTTGCTCTTGAGCCTCCGTACCACTGAACAATAAAGACTGGATGCTGCAAAAGCTTATGGATTTAAGCAGTCCTGAGAGGGTAAACCTAGGTTTTTACCTGGGAATGAACTTTGCCCTCATACAACGAGACACATGGAAACAAGCACAGAGGCATCAAACAGAGCTAGCTCAGGACATAAATTTGTATTTGCCGAATTTTTGTTTAATAGGGACAAATACAGTGGAGTTCTGCAGTTGTTGCCCTCAAAGAACAAAATGTCTCAAGGCTGTAGCAACTGGAAAAGGAGAAAGAAAAAAAACTGACAAAGAGCAGGGCAGTACTTGTGCAGAGGAAGTGGTGATAGGAGAATTGCTATAGAAACTCCTAACATCTGTACCTCTGGTAGCAAAACACTTTAAGTCTGCAGTTACATTCTTCATGTGAGTGATGGCAAAAGTCTCTGCCCTATGCAATGACTACATTCCATGTGGGTTTTGAGGATCTACTAGAAGGCAGGGTCATTAACTCCTACACTGGTAACATGGGTGTCCCATGGGTATCCACCACAGCCTCATTGGCAGGAACTGCTATTGACAGGCTCTTAGGAAGAGCTCACAAGTGAAGCAGGTTTTCAACATGCTCATAAGACTGAGAAATACATCACTCTCTAAACTGCTCATACGGCAGAGGGAGGCTTTGCTATTAGCTCTCTTGATAAACATATCCCCAGATTCGTGACTTGAAGACAGCGGTGCGCTCCATGCCAAGAAAAGGGAGTGGAAAAGAAAATATTGCCATCTGCTTGTGTAGAAGTTAAAATTCATGCACCAGCTCTCCTGCACAGTGAAAGAAGAATGAGTCTTCCCTTTTCGTTGCATTCACTCTTGAGAGTGAGGTAGTGCTCCCACAGAGAGACCTGAAGGAAGACTGAAAGGGTCTTCATCATCAAGCCTGAGGCTCTGATTTAGGTGCCTACCTTCAAAGCCTCCAGAGTTTGGAGAACCTCTCTCCAAGCCTGTCAGCCACACTGTCAATCTGTTTGTTGAAGCCCTGCTGATAGTCAAGGGAACCTAGGTTGCTCATACAGACCCCCAAGGGAACCACCTAGCCTCAATGGTGCTGCTATTCCCATGGGGTCATTATGTATCATCCCGGTTTGGGTTCTAACATTGTACTAGTATGATCAGTTTTCAAATATTCAGGTGTTAAAATAACATTGCTAAAATCCATCTAACTGATGACAGCACTGCTGCCTGACAGGAGTAAATTAAAAAAAACCCAAACAAAACCAAACCAAACACACACACCACACACCCTCCCCGCCCCCCAAAAAAATGCAACCCAAAATTTAGGTATCAATACTTGGAGGTTTTTATAATATTTTGTGGTAACCCAGATATGGAATTGTCCAGACAACTGTGACTTAATCATGTGTAACTGCCAGCTTGCATTTTTGCAGGCACATCTACCCTGACAAAGGCTTTTAATATTTAAAATCATGCAGATTATCTATTCAGCCCTCAGAAAACTCATTGTGATGAATTTAGTATCTCAGTTTCAGGCACTTCAATTCCTGACACCTTTCTTGAGGCTACAGAGAGACTTTATTAATTGTACTAAAAATCCTGTGCAAACATTTTAAAAATATTATTTAGTACTCAGTAAAATATTTTTTATTTGAGTATGTTACCATCTATCAATATTGTCACGAGTCTCTAGATCTCAGAAGTGGGATTTTTTACTCTCCTTTTAAAACGCATTTTTATTCTAAGAGCCTCTGTTTATGCAAATTTATCAGTCATGTCTACTCAGAAATGCTTATATCATATCTGAGGTCAGGAATTCAGCTGTATTTAAATTATATGCCAGATGGATGGGCAATGCATACATTTCAGTTCTTTGACAACTTAATGAACATATCTCTTGGCAAGATGAGGTTATCTGAACATCCCAAATCATCTGTCACAGTTGTCTCCAAACTTTTGGGCTGCAGCCGACTGTCAGCAATGAAAGCTGACCACCACACTGTCTCATCAACCTTTAGCTGAAAAAAAACTCGTACAATTATTTGCTTGCCTAGGGCAGCTGTGGGCATCTTACCATGGCCTTGTCAATTACAGGGGTGAATTCTGATTTATAGCGAGTTTCAGAAATCTAGAAACATTACATAATTAAGTCTCTCATCCTTCAAGCAAGTTATATTATTAGCCATTTTAGTCAACTGGCATATTATGCAGAAAACCAGTTTTCAACGGATGTTTTCAAGCTGACCACTAATCTGGTTATCTTATTTTTGGAAGACTATCCAGAAATACTGTTGGCCCTAGTCTTAAAGACTGGTCAGGAAATAGAACTTTCCTTCACATAATATTTTTGATTTGTCAGGAAAAGGTCTGAGAAGTTGAAATTTCATGCAGAAGGCCAGGACTTGGCAAAACAAGTTAAACAGAACATTTTTGATCAGTTCTACCACCTGCCACATTAATATAACCTATACTTAAGGATGTTACATTTCCTTGGAAATTGATTCACTAGTGTCTTAAATTAGGAATCCAAAATGTCTTTGGATTGCTTAAAATTAGTGGAAACATTGACATATTCGAATCAGCCAAGGTCACCCATGCAGTGATGTTAGTGGCAAATCTGCAGTGAGAACCTGGAACTTACTGGCTTTCATCCTAATGGTCACTTCACTAGACCAAGATACCACCGTTATGGGAGATAATGATAATAAAATACTGCAGTGCTCTCAAATTGCACAGCAGCTGCACTTTCACTCTCCCAAAAAGCTATCATTCAGTCTGAAAGTTATCAAAATTGCTGGGCCAACATCCTCTAAATAGTGTCACTTACAAAGACCATGTAGCTTTTCTTAGTAGGGTAACATTACAGAAGAGCAAGGAAAAGGGTATGGAAGTAGACTAGAAAATCTTGTTAAAATGTTAAAAAGGAAAGAAAGGTAAATAATGGATACTATTCAGTCTTTCTTCAAGCTCCTACTGAACCCAGATGTAATGCTGGCTACAAGACACTGAGACCATGACTGCCTGGCCCTGATTGATGTTGGAAACCCTTGGCATTACTTGCTTTTGCCACGAGTTAGCACAGTGTCACTGAGAAGCAGAACCTCTACTAGACAACAGCAACCTCTTCCTATCTGGGCAACCCTCACTGTTGGCTCCTACCAAAACAGCTGCTCTTCACTTCTTCATCCCTCCCCTTCCCTGACCAACACCATTCCCCTTCCCTTTTATTGTCATCTTTTCCATCTTTCCCAGAGTCTTCCATCTCCTGGAATCTCAAATTCACATCTCCTCACTGTACTCCAAGGACATTCATCCAAATTTGATCTTTCTGCCAGCCTTCCCATCAGCTATCCTTACTTCCCACCACCCTTTCCAATATCCAAACCTGTTCCTCCTTTGCTGGCTTGATCACCACCTTCTGTCCTCTGTCTCCTCCCATAACAATTCAGGCACTATGCAGTCTCTCCCCTAATTTGGAAGGGAGGCCGGGGGGGACAGGAAAAAAAAAAAAAAAGGAGAGAAGGGCACCTAGATCCCACTTACTTTGGCAGCTATTCTGCCCTGTTATTCCACCTCTCCTTTTTAAGCTCACTGACTGCAATCACCACCTGGGGTCAACCTCCTTGGCTTTCAGCAGCTGTTTTCATTGAACCTTACTTTCAGCATGCCCTCTGATGACCTCCTTCTACCCAACGCTGTGAATCGGTAGATGTTTTCTGTTCCTCCTTCAGCTTCGATGCCACTTCATTCTGCTCTTCTTGGCCTATCGTCTTTCCTTCTTTATCAGGGAAAAATCTGTTCATGTTGACAGGCAATCACTGACAATTATCACTGGCAATTAGATTTTCAGGAAACAGCCTTTGTACTTTCTCCCAAGCTGCTCCTCTCTTCTCTTCCGTGAATCCATCCCCTTGTTATTTTTCAATTCCTTTAAAACTTTCCTTTTCAATCCTCTCTCCCTCTCAAAAAAACCCCAACAAACAAACAAAACCAAAACCAGCCTGAATACACTGGGATCTCCTTGTCCATAATTTTTACTAACTGTCTAATAATTTACTTGGAATCCCGCTTGTCTGTACCCACCCTGTGTTATATTTTAATTGTTTGCTTTCAGATAGAGGCTCCTTTTTCACAGAACCTAATACAAAGGGGTACTTGTCTATGAAGAGTCTATTAAGCAGCACAGTTACATAAACACAAATTACAGCAAGACTTCAGATTTCATCGCTATAAGAGCGTAATATAAAGACCTTGACATAAAGAAAACAACTAAAAAGCTTAAAAAATGTGAACTGGGCCTTAAAAACTCATTTTTCAGACATGCTGGGCATACATGAGTGTAACGTAGACATCAGTTGTATGGCATACAACCACTGTCTTTAGAAATTAAGGTTTATACATAGAACCCTGCCTTCATGGAAAGCAAAAGGCATTTTATGCCTAATTTCAGCATGGTCAAGGCTTTTGCATCTGAGTCTTACCATACGCACTTTTTCAATATTTGCAAAGAAGCAGTCAAGTAGAATATATATACCAATAAGATTTCATAGTTATATTCAGTGAGTGGAAATTATCTTGACAGCTTGGTTTCTAATTCTGTATTGGGTTTGAATGCTAAGTCTGACAATACCCAGGTACCAAAGCCAATGTTTAATGGATCACATACATGACTTAAGAAAACATTGCTTGTTGAGGTGGTGGTTTTTTTTTTTTTTTGCAGTAGCCAGTTTTACACAGCCTCTTCTGAACTTTAAATGCATAAATTATTTAGCAGCCCGCAGTTGTCCTTAGATGGCATAACTTAGATGTCAATACCACCCAATGCATCCACATTTGCCAAACCTGTCTTGCATGAAATGGAATGAGGATATTTGCATAAGGAAAATCTCAAAGCAGGAAGTTAACCCCTTCAGGGGTTTTATATAATCAAATACTGCAATTGTTGTTGTTGTATCATTATTTATGTAACTGATGCCAAAGAATCATAATATTCCCACTGATACCGTGTTTAACAGTTAGACTGGTGGTCTTCCTGGTTGGGAGGGGGAAATGGGCTTTTCTGTCATACTGCCTTTAAGACAGTACGCTAAGAAGCAAATTTAACATGAAATTTTAATACAAAAGATACAAAATTTCATTTTTTTCTCCCATACAAAAGGATACAATAAATATCAGCTTTTGTGACAACATGCCTCTGAAAGGAAGGTCATCTATATAGCCTCCACAAACAATGGCATCTGTCCTGGAGATTGACACTGGAAAGAGAGACTGCTGACTGGGACAGCCCGTCTGAGCCCCCTGTGTGCATATCACAGAATCATTGAATGGTGTAAGCATAAGCTAGCTATGCTGAAAGATGTGTGTTTGAGAGAAGTGGGGGCTTCCACATCTGTCTCCATCCTTATGAAACTCCTCACGCCAAGACTGGGCTGAAGAGGATTTGCTCAACCCATTCATTCCCTGTACATACACTTCTTTCCACCTATTAAGAAGAGAAACTACTCACAGAAAACACTGAAAGAAAAACAGGTTTCAAAAATTTGACTGTGACCAAGTAATCCAACTGTAGTAAATCCTCAGGCTGCTGAGTTTAGTGAGTATTACTACCACACATGGTGCTTGGGGCAGGGACTAGCCTATCATGTGTACGGCTTCCAGTCTGCCCCTACGTAAAGAAGTGGGGATAAGGACTCAGCTGCGGCACTACACCCCACCTTACCGCAGATGCCCTTACCACCACTTAGGAACTTAGAAGGAGGCATACAAATGAGTTCAAAAGCATTATTTACAACTATTAAGCATAGGAAGCTATTACTAAATGTCCCTCACCTTCTTCACATCTGATTTTATACTCTGTTATTGTACTCCAGTGTGATAGTCTGTGCCCTTCACAATGGCTTGAGCTGTCCCTACTTGGTATCAACTACACAATACTATTTTGGAGACTGAGAAAAGTGTGTGTGTGTGTATATATATATATATATATGCATATATGCATATACACATACACTCCCTCTTGAAACCAATCAAAAGATTGGTTTGGCACATATACAATGACAGAGATTGCTTTTTAAATCCTGCTATACCATGCTCTCACTAGGAACTAGTCAAGTAAAAACCATAAACACTTACATAAATTATCAAGATCTTATAGTCTTTATTGAGATAAGTTTCCACAAAAGAGAGGGAAAATTTTCCTTGCGTAGGGATTGTAGGAATCAAGCCAAATTTACATGGATTACATATCAAATGGTACGCTACTTTTTTTTTTTTTTTTGCTTTATGCCCATCTTGCTGTAGCTATGACTATGTTAATCAAAATCCTATAGAACTCTACTCATTTGTGTGTGTTTACTTCTAATTTACATAATCATCTTAGAAAAGGAGCATTCCTTCTTTGTGCTACATGTCTTACGATGTAATTTAAAGTTGCAGTTACCGAAATATCCTATTCTAGCAGTCCCACCACTATTGATTTTATTGCCCAGTCATTACCGCAAATTATTATACAGGAGCTAAATATACATTTCCAGCCTTCATGATGTCCAAACAGTCCTGCAGTCAGAGAAATGAGATGTTCCCTGTGGTGTGCCCTAATAATTTGCATTGAGTGTTTTGAATCAAGTAGGAGAAATTTCCAAAGCTTAAGGGCCTTCACAGAAAATTCAGGAAACACATCATTGTAGAGTGCCTTAATTTCAAAAACAGGATTTGTGTGTCTGTAACACAAGAAATGCTTATGGAAATGAGCAAGCACATACACTGATATGTGTCTCCATAATCAGTGCAAAGCTACAAACACATTTTACTATTAAATATGTATCTTAAAGAATATACAAACTTGATTAAGCATAAAATCAAATGCTCAATTGCTAATGGGTGGGATGGAATGGAGTAGCTGAAATGGCATGCATTTTCCAAAGAAATCAAAATCAAGAATAAAACAGATCAAGGTCACTTCTGAGGGGGCAACAGGGCATGAAATACCAACCAGCTCAGAAAAAAAAAAACATTTACCTCTGGGCCTCTGCTTCTTCTGTTACTTCATCTGTTTTGAGAAGACAAGCACGTACGAATGTTGTCTTGGCATTTCTTATCTCTCCTCACTGCTGAATTTCACCCATTAGTACTCAGAGTATGCAGAACCAAAGATCTACTTAACCTCAACACAAAGCGGGTCACAGGCCTGCAGTGGGCCAGTTCCACAGGAGATGGTTTCACTGTGGGACAACAGTGGGATTTTTACTAGTTTATAAACAGGGGTGAAAACTTTGTTGTACTCTCCAACCTGCTGCCTAGAGTAGTCACCAAGTATCTGTGCCACCCTCCTAAACTAGAGGATCTGATCCACTGAGATTATTATAGGGCAAACCTTTCTATTTTTACCAATTTCTTCAACTTGCATAAGGATGTTAGCATTC